>NW_023276806.1:256792464-257082115 GCF_003668045.3 Cricetulus griseus
CCATGTATATCTGCACACCAGAAGAGGGCACCAGATCTCATAACGGATGGTTGTGAGCCACCATGTGGTTTCTGGGAATTGAACTCAGGACCTCTGCTAGAGCAGTCGGTGCTCTTAACCTCTGAGCCATCTCTCCAGCCCTGAGGCTAACTTTAAATGTCTTAATCATTCTCCACTTTATTTTTTGAGACAGGGTCTCTCACTGAACCTGGAACTTGCTATTTCAGCTAGACTGGCTGATTAAGAATGCAGTGGGTGTTACATATGATTGGAGCTATGGATGGTGACTCTGCCAGGCCTCATGCTGGGTCTAAGAGCCCAGAAGCAACCAGAGCAAGAGAGACCTCATGTCTCATAGGCCTCCAAGAACGTAGCCTCTGTCATGTGCCTAAGTATCTAGAACACTTGGGTGGACCATGGTGATGTCCAAGATCTAATGGGGATCCTTGTGTCCTTTCCATTTGGACAGTAGAGGAAACTATGATGTAAAGACAAAAGGTAAAGGGATGGCAGCCTTCAAGATGGCTCAGGAGGTAAAGGGACCTGCTGCCAAGCTTATGACCTAAATCCAACCCTCTGAACCTACATGGTAGAAGGAGATAAGTGACTTCTACTAGTTGCTGAGTTTCACGGGCACACTGTGCCATGCTCATGCACACACAGGCACACGAGTAAATCAACGTGGTTTAAAAAATTGCAAGGGGGTCAGTAGTTTGCTTCTTGCTCTCCCAGGGGACCATGCTGGTTCTCAGTACCCACGTCTGGTGGTTCAGAACTGCCTTTCTCTCTAGCTCCGGGGGGATCTGACACCCTCTTCTGGCTTTTATGAGCATTCATACAGGTTGTACATAAAGACAAACAAACAAACAAATAAAAATTCTAATTGAAAAAAAAGGTAAAGGGATTTTATTTTTTTCTGAGACAGGG
Source organism: Cricetulus griseus (assembly GCF_003668045.3). Taxonomy (NCBI): domain Eukaryota; kingdom Metazoa; phylum Chordata; class Mammalia; order Rodentia; family Cricetidae; genus Cricetulus; species Cricetulus griseus. The sequence goes on from NW_023276806.1 coordinate 256,793,392, forward strand.
TTTCTCTGTGTAGCTTTGGAGCCTATCCTGGCACTCGTTCTGAAGACCAGGCTGGCCTCGAACTCACAGAGATCCGCCTGCCTCTGCCTCCCGAGTGCTGGGATTAAAGGCGTGTGCCACCAACACCCAGCGAGAAAAAGGTAAAGGGATTATGGGTTACATAGCTTTATGCACTGTCCTCACTGGACTCCTTCCTGTCTCCGTGACATCTGTGTCTTCCTGCACAGGCCAACTCTGTTCTCCATTTTTAGAAACCTTCCTGAACTAGACAGCTCCTGTTGACCTCTGCTCTTGTGAACTGCTCTATGTGTTAGCAACAGCTACTGCAGTCCTGTACTTAGTCATTCACAGTAGGCCACCTCCAGTCACATAAACCTGTCTTCCTGCTGAGATCTCAAGATCCCTGTGGGATAAAAAAGCCAAAACACATCCTTACTCTCTCCGTGGCCACTTACCTACTCACTACGTGGCCACTGAGAGGTCTCCCATGAGTCCTGTGTACAAGCTTTTAAAATTGTTTTTCTGAGCCGGGCATTGTTGGTGAATGCCTTTAATCTCAGCACTTGGGAAGCAGAGGCAGGCAAATCTCTGGGAGTTTGAGGCCAGCCTGGTCTACTGAGTGAGTTCCAGGACAGGCTCCAAAGCTACAGAGAAATCTTGTCTGGAAAAAAAAAATTGTTTTTCTGGTTTTTCTTGTTGCTTCTTGTTTGTTTGTTTTGAGACCTAGCCCAGGCTGACCTTGAATTTGCAATGAAGCCAACTCCTGATCCTCCTGCCTCCACCTCTTGTATGATAGGATGATAGGCATATTTTCCCAGATGAGCTTATGTGGCACAAGGGATCAAATCCACAACCTGGGCATGGTAGGCAAGCACTCTCCCAACTGAGCTACACCCTCAGACTGTAGCTCAGGGTAGAGCCTTTTCCTAGAACATCTAGCATGTTTGAGGTCCTGGGTTCTACTCCCAACACTACCAAAAAAATTCAGTCCATTCCACCCTCCTGCCCCTGCCTTCCTCCACCCCTGCCCATCTATTTTACCTGGAAAACAACGTCCCAACAGTGGCAAGCCCTGAAGGCATGGCTCTTCTTGTCTCTTGGAGCTGAAGGGGACTTCTCAGAAATGTCACTGCCATGGAAAACAAACAAACAGGCAGGAGACGGTTAAATTGAGAGATTAAAGCGGCAGGATGAGAAATGGCAACATATGGATCTTGACTATGCCGTGGGCCAAGAACTGAAAAATAAATGACATTTGAGGGAGAAGGACAATTTTATTATAGAGTGGATGGTGAATGATAATGTGTGTGTGTGTGTGTGTGTGTGTGTGTGTGTGTGTGTGTGTGTGTGTGATGTATATGAGTACATGTGAATTCAGGTGTATGCACACTTCCGAGGGGGCAAATAGAAGCCAGGCATTAATGTCACATTTCCTCCACTATCACTGTTGACCTTATATCTGTTTGGTTTTCTTTATTTTTAAACTTATATTCATTAGCCAGATGCAGTGGTGCATGCTTTTACTACCAACACTGGGAAGGCTGAGGCAGGTAGATCTCTGTAAGTTGGAGGCCAGCCTGATCTACACAGTGACTTCCAGGACAGTCAGGGCTGCACAGTGAGACTGGGAACTAAACCCAGAACCTTGTGCTAAGCTGCATCCCTATCTTACTTTTTATTTATTTTAATATTTTGAGAGAGTCTTGCTAAGTTGCCCAAGATAGACTTGAACCATCTATGCAATTCATATAGTTCTGAATTGGGCACCCTCCTGCTTCAGTCTTATAAGTAGCAGAGATTACAAAGCTGGTCTACTAGGCTGGCTCCAGATATGGATTTTAAGGTTTTATTTTTAGGGCTGGAAAGTTAGCTCCGAGGTTAAGAGCACATGTTCTTGAAGAGGGACTCAGGTTCAATTCTTACCACCCACACAGTGGTTCACAACCATTTGTAAATCCAATCCCAGCAGATTCCATGTGCTCTTCTGACCTCCAAGAAGCATGTGGTAAACATGTAAACATGCAGGCAAAACACTCATATAATAATAAAAATTTTAAAGATTTTATTCATGCCTGGCCTGCTGATACATGCCCTTTAAATCCCAACACTCTGGAGGCAGAAGCAGGTGGATCTCTGTGAGCCCCAGGCCACCCTGGGTATCTACATAGCAAGTTCTAGGCCATCCAGAGCTACACAGTAAGACTCTGCCACCAAAACGTATTTTTAAATGTTATATGTATGAGTATTTGCCGGCATGTATGTATGTGCACCACAAGCATGCAGTGCACACGTAGACCAGAAGGGGGCATCAGATCCCCTATAACTGCAATTACAGATCATTTTCCACTGCCATGTGGGTGCTGAGACCTGAACCTAGGTCCTCTGGAAGAGCAGCTCTTCTGAGCCTTCTCCAGAACCCCAAATTTGGTTTTTAAAAATTGCACTCACAGTTGAGCATGCAGTATGCCTTTAGTTCCAGTTCCTGAGAGGACAAGGCAAACAGCTCTCTATGATTCAGAGCCTACACAGAAAGTTTCAGGTCAGCCAAAGCTACATAGTAATGTCTTGTCACAAAATAATAATACAGGCCGAGCGGTGGTGGCACACATCTTTAATCCCAGCACTCAGGAGGCTGAGGCAGGAGGATCTCAAGACCAGCCTGGTCTATAAGAGCTAGTTCCAGGATAGCTTCCAAAGCCACAGAGAAACCCTGTCTCAAACCCCCCACCCCAAATAATAATAATACAGGAAAAAAGAATCTGATGTCTACAAAATGCCAAATTTCCAATGTTATGTCATTGCACTGAGTGACTGACTGCAGTGTGGTAACCCACACAAGATCAGGCCAATGAGGTCACCAACATCCCAACAAGCAGAACTAACTAGACCCAACTGATTTAAAAAATAGAGGGCCTGATGGGGAGGAAGGCTGGGCTGGGGTTGTTGGGGGAAGAGAGCATGCATGGATATGCTCAAGATGAATTGTTTGTATGTATGGGATTGTCAAAAACTAAATAAAAGACTATTTCATTAAAACTATATTAAACGCCGTTTGGTGGCCCAAGCCTTTAATCCAGCACATGGGAGTCAGAGGAAGGATCATCTCTGTGAGCTTGAGGCCAGAGTGCTCTACATACCAAACTTCAGGACAGCAGGGCTACATAATAGAGATACCCTGCCCCCTACATATAATAAGATAATAATGTATGTATTTATTAAGATCTCTTTCTCTTTGGAGCCCTAACCATGAGGATAGTTTCTTCCTTGTGTTTTCAAGAGTGGTACAGGCATTTCTTTTCCTTCCTTCCTTCCTTCCTTCCTTCCTTCCTTCCTTCCTTCCTTCCTTCCTTCCTTCCTTCCTTCCTTCCTTCCTTCCTTCCTTTTTCTGTGTAGCTTTGCAGCCTGTCCTGGAACTAGCTCTTGGAGACCAAGCTAGCCTTGAACTCACAGAGATCAGCCTGACTCTGCCTCCCCAGTGCTGGGGAGGCGTGCACCACCACATCCCGCGGGCGGTACAGACCTTTCTTAATGATGGCTGGCCTGTGACTTCCTGTGTAGATCAGGCTGGCCTTGAATTATGCCTCTGTCTCTCAAGTGCTTTTGTTTGCTTACATTACCTTGTGGAGCCCTGCTCGCTACCTTTTTGCTATTTTACAGTAGTTGCTTGTATTCATCCAACTCTCCTGCCCACAAGTCAGAGGGGCCCACGGGATGCTAGTTCATGCTGGCTTGGCCAGGCAGGTCCCTTTTCTGGGACACAAGAACCTTTCTAAACAGCCCACCCTGATCTGCTCAGGAACAGCCCACAGAAGTTAAGGGACTAGCCTCAGGCCTTTCCTGGCCCTGGGAAAAGGTGGTGGACTGGGCGGGCCGGTGGGGAACCCGGGGCAGGGGCCTCTCTTCTCCCAGGCAGGGCGTGGGCCGGGCGAGGTCCTCAGCCCAGCGCACCGTGCCAACAATGGGCTGTTGTAGAAGGAGGCAGGAATGTGGCCCGAGGAGTTGCGCGGCGGGGCGGGGCCCGGTCCCAGCGGCAGCCTCTTACCTGTCCAGGTAGCTCGCATTTCCAGGCGAGCGGCGGCGGCGCCCGCACCACCTGTCGCGGGGTGCGCGGGCGGGGAGCGCGGCTGGGGGCCATGGCCTGGTAGTGTCCCCTGTGGAGACGCTGCGGAGTTCAATCAGGGGCAGGACAGGGCGAGGGAGGCAAGGTCCTTCCCTCGGGGACAGAGAGGCCTGCAGCAGCATGAAAAAGAGCCAGACGATGCAGGGCACCTTCAGCAAACTCTTTGGGAAGAAGCATACAAACTCTGCCGCCACGTCCCTCTACGCCACCAACCCACCCTGGATTTTCACCCAAGAGGCCCAGGAAGAGGGAACCAGGGATTTTGGTAAGTGCACCCCAGGGTAGGAGGCGGGGGACAAGTGCGAACTCCCGGTGGCGGCTCTTCTCGACCGGCTCTGGCGTCACTTGGGCGCTGGGAAGGCGGGCAGGGGCAGGGACACGTTGGAACCTGTGGACGGGCCAAGGAGATGCTAGGAAGGGGAAGGAGGGGCCGGCAGCCCGAGTCAGAGCGGTGCAGGGACCCCCTAAAGCAAGGCCGGCTAACCCCGCCGCCCTCACTTGCCATCGGCTCCCTTCCCCCTTCTCAACCTTTGGTGGGGTTTGTGTGGCTGTCTTTGCTGTGTCTCCCACCCCACTGCATATCCGCATTCTCTGAGTCAGAAGTGCTCCTGGGATGTAGGCATCTGTCTCTCACCCTTTCCGCTTCCTCTGCCCCACAGCCTGCCTCAGGTGCTCTTCTGTTTGGGTAAGAAAAGTCAGCAATGAAGCAAGTCACTGCTAACAGGTTGCCAGCCATTTGTAACACTGAATTAGTTTGGTTTGTGTTTTGTTTGGCGGGGTGGGAGTGGGGGGGGTCACAAACTCGTGCGAGGTCCACTTAGGTCTGGGTTGTCTATGGTCTCAGATTAAGGAGTCAGAGGTGGAACAGTGGAAAGCAGGGGGCCCTTGAGTCAAGGGTGGTTGCAAACTTGTGGAAACAAATTGGCTCTGCCCCAGGTCTGGCTATGTGTCACCTTATCTCTTCCTTGATCTACGGTTTGTGCACTCTTCACTGAGTAGAACCCAGGGAAATGGTGGTATTCACGTCTTGTTTTTGAGACATGATTCTGGGGTCTGCAGAGGGAGACAAAGGTGTGTCTCCCACTCCCCTAATTTATCTGTCTTCATCACCTTTATAGCTATCGTGCTGGACCACAGAAGACATTGCAACCTCATTGGTGCTATGGGTTCTTTGACACCCATAATTCTATGTTAGGGACCAGGGCAGAAACAAGATATCACCTCTCGAAGGGCGGTGGTGGTGCACGCCTTTAATCCCAGCACTCAGGAGGCAGAGGCAGGCAGATCTCTCTGAGTTCAAGGCCAGCCTGGTCTACAGAGTGAGTTCCAGAACAGCCAGGGCTACACAGAGAAACCCTGTCTCAAAAAACAATAAATATAAGGTGTCACCTTTGCCTGATCTAAAGACCTTTATCAGCAAGCAAACACAACTAGCAGCATGCCCACCTGCCCTATGGGGGCCTTTGCTGTAAGACAGTCTTTAGGTGCCTGAGGAAGAGAGAAGAGATGCCTCTAAGGGGACCTCAGGGTTATTCTGGGCAGAGCATAAGCTGCAGCAAAAGGAAATCGAGCAGAGCAAAGTGGGGTTATGTCCTAGGAACTTGCTTACTCTTATAGGCAAGCCTACTCCAAGAGTACTCTGTGAGGCCCCAACACCTTGGCTGAATGAAGACATCAATAGCAAACTGTCACCCCCCCCTTCCCTAGGTGCAAGCTCTCCTAAAATGTTTGCTGTTGACTCACCGAGCTTTTGTCTAGTGTAAGATACTATTATTGCCTTTCCAGATGAGGATACCAAGGACTAGGGAGGTTACAAAACTTGTTGAAAATCACAAGATTTAAATGGTAGAGCTGCAATTGTCCCCAAGGGTACAAACAGATGCTTTTCAGTAGAGCTGTCACAACCAAACAAGTCTGAGAATTTCTAGTACCCCAGAGTCTTGCTGGTGAGAGAGCCAACATCTGAACCCAGGTAGAGCTGGCACTCTCAGCAAGCTTGCAGACTTCACTCTGGACAAAAGGGATCTTAGGTGAATTGGACTAGAGGGTATATGCCTAAATAGCCAGCTCCCCACTTCCTCTCCAAAGAGAGTCTCAGAACAGCCTTCCCACACTCCCTCTCTGTTCTCCCTGGATGACCAGACTGTTGCTAGGGATCAGTCCTGGAGAGAGGAGAGACAGGGTATCCTGTCAGCTCTTGCCAGTCTAGGCAGGGCAGGAATCTAAGGGGCAGCTCCTCCCTGTCCCCAGGGCAGGGCCAGGCCTTCAGCTGACTCAGCTAGGCTGTGTCTGCACTGGGCTGGGGTTTCGGGGGTAGACAGCACAAACCCAGCAGGCTGGTTCGCCTGTGTTCTGGAGTGTTCCCTGGGGTGTTCACGGGCATGAGAATATCCCTCCTCCTTACTGTTCTTGGGGTTGAAGAGGGAAGCAACTGGTGCTCAGAATTCTGGGATGGATGGCAGTGGATTTGCCAGTCTATCTATCTATCTATCTATCTATCTATCTATCTATCATCCATCCATCCATCCATCCATCCATCCATCCATCCATCCCCTGTGATAGTACTAACTCCCTGGGCCTCAGTGTTTTCTGTTCAGTGGGTATGGTATTGAGGCTGCTTAGATCAGTGATTCCCAGCCTTCCTAATGCTGCCACCCTTTAATACAGTTCCTCATGTTATGGTGACCCCCAGTCATAAAATTATTTCATTGCTACTTCATAACTGTAAACATCCAATACTCAACCCTCAAAGGGATTAAGAACCACTGTTTTAGAGGGACTGCCCAAGGTCCTGTATATGGCAACCTTTGAAAACACAAAAGGAAACTGGCCTGGCACACACTTCTAATACCAGCACTCTGAGAGGCAGAGGCAGGTGGATCTCTCTAAATTTGAGGCCAGCCTGGTCTACAAAGCGAGTTCCAGGACAGTCAGAGCTGCTACACAGAGAAACCCTGTCTCAACAAACAAACAAGGACACTGCTTCAGTGAGGACATAAGTAGCTGCAAGAGACTGTTAAAGTCTAAAGTAGTTGTTGACAGCCTTTCCAGAGAGTTCTCCAGCAGTTTCTAAATCACTGTGTGTTACTCTCAGGTCATTGCAGCTTTTTGTTGATTTTGTTGAGATGGGGCCCAGGGTGGCCCTGAACTCCTGGACTCCATTGATCTTCCTGCCTCAGCCTGCTAATAGCTGGGGCCACAAGCGTGTGTGTCACTGTGCCTGGTTCATTCCCACTCTGAACTTTGCCTGTCCCTGCCTACTTCATTTCCTTGTCCTCAGATGGCTGTACTCCAAAGGAAACAGGCATGAAGAGACCACCCCGAGGTTTCAAAGGGGTGGATCATTCCAGGTCTAAAGGCCCCTGAGACTGAGGCATCTGCCTGGTTTTCAGTGTTGGGGGACAGGGGGTAGATGAAGGTTGGGGAATCAGAAATCCATGTCCAGGTATGTGAAGGAATTGAGCCTGCATGGCATGTGGTTACAGCCACGTCCCAGGTCCGGTCTGTTTGCACAAGGGTAGGCTGGGTTCGGATAAAATGCAAACAGGCATAGGTGGTGGTGGGTAAATTTTTCTAGACCATGTATCTGGCGATTACAGCCCTGCTGAATGCAATCACAGTCCTAATTAAGCCTTCTGCCTCCCAAACAAGAGCTTCAAAGGATGTGTGATTGTCTTTTAAGTCCTTGAGAAAACAGATTTGAATCTTCACAGATCTTTGTAGTCTCACTTGATAAGAGACTGGGCCACAAAAGCAGCTGCTGGAGCCGCCATGACCAAGCTGCCCAAGCTTGCTTTTGCTCCATTTCTCGGTGGTTCCTTGCCGGCTGCTGGTCCTCCCCATCCCAGCAAGCGGAAGCTGGGGACTCCGCTCAGTTTTACCAAATGAGCAAGGTCTACCCTGCCCAGCCACTGCGAACACTCATCGGATGCAGAGTCCTCAGGCCCAGGACCTGGACTAGCATTCCCTACGTGCCTCCTTCCCAGGTTCTTTGTACCAGAGGCTCTGGGAATTCTTGGGATTTCCTTCCCCTGCTGAAGCAGAGCTGTTGGCTTTCCCCTGAAGACCCCTGCAGGGCATACAGCAGGCTAGAAATAAGCGTGTGATGAACTGTGGCCAGCTCCTTATCGGCATTCCTGTGATGGCTGCTGGTTCTGGCACCCTTCTTCCTGAGGCTCCCTCCCCAGCCCCCACACACTTTGCATACCAGGCCAAACTAAAGGGTAGCAAGCCATGACCCTCCTGGATCTGAGCGCCTATGTCCAGCCAAGGCTGGGCTATCACCAGCTTGTAGAGAGCTGACTTGTGCTTTGCAGGGGTGTGAAGGAGACTTGTTTACACTCCTGTCACCTAGAGTAAACACAGCCTGGAGCTGCACTATTAGAGATGGGATGTGGCTTCCTGGTTGAGCACACGCTTGCACATACTCCCACCACACACACACACACACCAGACATATATGTTCGCGCTCTTTGTCTCTGTCACCCTCACTGTGGCCCCATTGTGTAAGTACCTCTTTTTGCTGTAGCTAACTCCAGAAATCGGGCCCCTCCTTGACCCTGTCGACAGCTACAGTCCTTAAGTTAATAATGATCATAGAATCGTAGAGGGTTTTTTTTTTCTTTCTTTCTTCTAAGGTAACAGCAATAGGGCCCCAAGCCTGACTCATGTTAGGCAAGTGCTCTACCCCTAACCTGAGTAATAGCTTCATTATCAGTCCTCATCACCCGAGCTTGTAAAACCCACCTATTCTATCAAGTCCTTGGTGCTCTGAGGGGCTGAGCATCAGACTGCAGATTTGATGGGTTTGGGATGGGAGAGGTTCAGAGTTCTAGCAAGTTCTAGGAGAGGTTACAAACCTGGTCTGAGACACATACCTTCCCTAGCGACATAAGGGCTACCTTTGCTAAATCAGTGCTTTTCAGTCCCCATGCTAGACTGGTGTCCTTTGGGCTGCTCCCCATTTTTGTGACTCCTGCTCTGTGCTCCCCTGCCCTGCCTCCCTTCCATCCCAGTTGGAACTTCAGTGTCCCCTCTGCCCTTGGACAAAGGCCTCTCACTGGTGCTTAGGTCAGGCCTGCTAGGGCTTGCTGGGACAAACTGGCCTTTTCAGGTTCCTGTCAGGTGAACCTGCTAATTAGCAAGGAAAGGCCTCATTAATGTGATTTGTGGGCTACATTCACAAGGCCACCCCTTGTTGCTGCCCTGAAAAGCAGGTGATTCTCCAGTAGTAGAAGACTGGAAGCCCCAACCTTCCCACCCCACTGTACAGGCCCCACTGTGTGTCTGCCATGTGGCAGAAGTCGGGGGTATGCTTGGGGGTTCTAAGTTACTCTGGGTCAAAGCCACAAGTCCCCTAAACTACAATCCCATTCTTCTTACGCCCCTGAAATCCAGTAGATCTATGGTCAGTGCTCTGGAGGTCATCGGGGGCTCCTGGCAATTTGGGGCTCCCTAGCCCTTTTCTTACCCCTGATGGCTCCGTTGCCATGAGCTTGGAATGCGTCCTACAATGCAGGAGTCATTATCCCCACTTTACAGCTGGGGAAACTGAGCCTGAGAAAGTGCTGGAAGTCCATAGGTATTGTCTAGAGGAACTGAGCTGTGAACCTGGGGATACCTCCTAGGACCATTTGCCTCCCTGTGGACTACACTGACTATGGACTGACCCTCAAACTCTTCATTCTTCCCCTACTATGCTGGCTATGACCAGAGGGAGCAGATTCTAGAGGCATGTTGCTTGCTGGCCCCTGAGTACTGGAGTACTGGCCCCTCTTGCTCACCAGCTGTAGTACTGTGAGCATAAAACCTCTTCCAGCTTGGGGGCGGGGCGGGGTGTGTGTGTGTGTGTGTGTGCGCGCAGAAGATGGCTCAGTGGAGAAGGTACCGCTGCGTACTTGCATTCAATCCCGAGAACCCATGTAAAGGTGCACACTGGCTCACATATGCAGAAGAACATGCACACACTAACACATTCTAAAATGTTTTGTAGAAAGTATTTCCCCTACAGGGTGTGTGAAAGCTAAGAGGAAGGCGAGAGCCTGGGGTGTGGGGCCCTATGGCTCTGGGTTTAGCTCAGTGGTAGGCAGAGTGGTTTCCTAGCAGACACAAGGCTCAGGTTCAGTTGCCTGTAGTGCAAGATACAGAATACCACCTACACCAGGCAGGGCAGCTCAGGCCAGTGAGTTCTGGGCCAGCCTGGGCTAGAGTAAGACCTTGCCTAAAGAAAAGAAGTGCCTATGTCATAGTGTATACTAAATATCAATAGCTTAATATATGTTGGTCATTTGTTTATTTACTTATTTATTGGTTAGTTTTCTTGCTTCTTTGGACAGATTAGGATTTAGAGAAAATGAGCTAAGTCACTGTCCCAGAGTGTCTCTATGCCAATGGCCATGGAGATCCATTGCCAGATTTGGGCCTGGGGAACGAAAAGCAGTTTACTAAAAGGCTTTCAACCTGAGCTCTGTGGGAAGAGACATACAGAAGATCCCATGGGCTCCTCCTCTTGGGCTGAGGGTAGGAAAAAAGGACTCAGAGTCTAAGCAGCTTGTGGTGACTCCTCAGCTTTCCCAGGTAAAACGCATACAGAGGCACATGCATGCCCCACCCCAGGCCAGAGAACCAGACATGCCTGTTATGAAGGCATCGAGCCCCAGGCCGTGTGAGACACCACACAGCTTGTGCTGGAGGCTTGTCTGGGACCCTGTAAACCCTGGCACCACTGGGCCCGTGTGGCCTTGATTCAGGCCCTTCTGATGTGGGCCTCAGTGTATCCATGTGCCAGCAGCCCTGAGCATCAGAGCTCACAATGGACCCTGGCAAGAAAGCAAGAGGCCACCTCCCTCCTGATGATGCTTACCCATGGGCACAGGTGACGTGACCCGATTCATAAAGTCCTTAAACTCTTATCAGTGATGATGGTGGTGATGCTGATGTGTGCTCGTGATTTCTTTGGGCTTTCTTTTAAAATTACTTTTGATGTGGTGGTGGTGGTGGTTTTGTGTGTGTGTGTGTGTGTGTGTGAGAGAGAGAGAGAGAGAGAGAGAGAGAGAGAGAGAGAGAGAGAGAGAGAAGAGTCTTCAGTGCAATTGTGTGAAGCAAAGAACAGTTGCAGGAGTCAGTTCTCTCCTTCCACCATGTGGGTCCCAGTGATCAATGTCAGCGAGGGTCTTTACCTGCTGGACTGTCCTCCCAGCCCTTGGTTTGTCTGTGCTCACAAGGCTCTCAGCAAACAGGACACTCCTGAGGGCCCTCTCCCCTTCCTTCTGGAAGCTTCTCACTCTGGGTGCAGGTCTTTGTCCTTTCCTGCCCTCTGAATCCCTCCTGCCTTCCCAGCACTCCCAGACCCCTTCCAGCAGGCAGACAGCCAAGAAGACAGGCCCGGCGTTCTAACTGGGCCTGTCACTGTGTGTCACGGGTCCTGTTGTCCAGCCACCTTCACCCCTTCCTTTCCTCTCTTCCCTCCTTGTCTCCCGCCTGGCCCGAAGATGGGGCTGCTTTTCAGTAAGGCCCACTTGGTGATCCGCAGAGTTCAGCTACTTTAGGAGGAAACTCCACGAGGGTGGGCTCCTGGCATTCTACAGAGTTCTGGTCCTTGACCTTGAGTCTGGGGAAAACAATTTGACCCTGAGCTCTTGAAAGACCTGGCTTATGTGGGCCACACAGTCCTCCACTGATGCTGTCCCTCACTTAGCAGGGACTGAGCCTTATTGCCTTGAGGGAGGGCCTGGAACAGGCCTGTCAGTGTAGCCACTGCTACTTTTCCTATTAGCTTTGCCCTTTTTTCTTTTAAAATTATTTTTGCTGGGCATGGTGGCGCATGCCTTTAATCCCAGCACTCAGGAGGCAGAGGCAGCTGGGTCTCTGTGAGTTCCAGGTCAGGGCTATATAAGGAGTGTCTCTCCTCTCTCTCTCTCTCTCTCTCTCTCTCTCTCTCTCTCTCTCTCTCTGTGTGTGTGTGTGTGTGTGTGTGTACACGTGCGCGCATATGCACATATATATGTATGTGCGGGTTCTGGAGATTGCATTTAGGTCGTGAACCTTAGCAGTAGGCAGTTTTACCCACTAAGCCATCTCACCAGCCCAAATTTTTGTTTTGTTTTTGGGACAAGGTCTCAGTGTAGCCCAGAAGTCACTGTATATTCTATGCTTGCCTTAAGCTCAGAGCATTCCTCTCTTTTTGGTCTCTCAAGCACCAATATTTGAGACTGTAAGATGTGAGGGCAGAGTGCTCACCCTCCTGGGTACATGTGGGTCAGGCTTGGAACCAGCTCTCTTCTGGCCATCTGTGGTTTTCAGCTTCTTCTCTGCTGCACCCTGGCCACAGTCTGTGTCCACAGTCTTCAGACTGGAGCCTGGCAACCCAGACTGGGGGATCATGTTCACTCACAATGCTCCAGGAAGCACTGAGAACTGCGCCCCACAGCAATGGTGGACACAGAGGTGCCTGTTATTTGGGCACCTTTGGGGAGGTGCAGAGTCTAGAATGTGCTCTGCCCCTCCCACTGCTGCACACCATTGTCACATCCAAAACCCAGATTCCTCTGGAGGGCTCTGGATATGGGTGGAGGGATAGATGCTTCAAGGCCCTCCCTGCTAGCCTAGTCTCTCTTAAATTACATTTAAAAAATATTTATGTGTTGGACTCAGTGATAAAGAGCACTGGCTGATCTTCCAGAAGACCTGGATTCAATTCCCAGCACCAACATGGCAGCTCACAACTGTCTATAACTCCAATCCCAGGGGACCCAACACCTCACAAAGACATACATGCAGGAAAAACACTAATGTACATAAAATAATTATTTAAAAAAATATTTATGCCAGGTTGTGTGCATGGAGTTTGCAAGAGTCAGGCCTCTCCCTCCACCATGTGGGTCCCGGGATTGAACTCAGTCAGCAGGCTTGGGAAGCAATACCTTGTACTCGGTGAGCCGCACCACCAGCCTAGCTCCTTCTGTTTTGAATGAATTGTTGGGTTTTCTTCCTGTTTCCTCCTCAAATGTGTGAGGAGAAAAGCAGTCCCTGATTTTGCATGTGACAGGCAACAGGAATCTGGTTAATTGGGGTTTATTTCTTTCAGACAGGGTATCACTATGTAGACTTGGGTGTCCTGGAACTCTGCCTGATTCTGCCTCCTGAGTGCTGAGATTAAAGTTGTGCACCATTACAACAGGCTTTATTTAATTGGGATGCTGACCTCTTTCCTCTTTGGATGGGGAGGAGAAGGTCCCTCATTTCCTGCAGTCTGTTAAATAGGACAATGGCCTTTGTGCTTATGACCCATAAAGCAGGAGGCCTGTAGATGTGACAGTATGAACCTGGGAGGAAATGCTGAATTCTTATCAACGATGTCAAAGGTCATGAGGAAGACTGGTTGAGAACAGGAACATTGCAGAGCAGGTTCTGGAGGAAAAGGAGGGTCCGTCGTGTGTCATCTTCCCTTGGGGGAGGGAACCACATTTGTTCACTCCCTCTATATACTGGCCACATCTGTACTTCAGAGCTGTTATGTAAGGTTGGCACCATCACTTCCATTCTACAGACAGGAAAACTGAGTCCCAGGGAGGTTAAACAACGTGTACAGTCAAAGGCAGAGCTGTTGGTTTTTTTGTTTTTGTTTTGTTTTTTAACCCTTGAAACAAGACAAGCACAGACCCACACTGGTGGTTTGGGGCCAGGGAGCACTTGACCTAGAGGGTACAAGAGAGGGGGTGTTGGCTACAGGGAACGCAGATAGAATCCTCTGATCTGCTTGTTCTGGATTAGAAATGCAAATACTTGAGAGAATCGAGCTTCTTTACTTCTGTGAGAGATAAGCTCTGGCCTCAGCCTAGCTCTCAGGGCAGGTGCTGTGTGAATGTGGAGGGTTAGCAGGGTATGTGGGAGGGTGTTGGGAGACTGGTGGCTGCTATGGGTCCCAAGTCCCTTCCACAGCAACCTTAGAATTCCCACCAGCACACCCCCTATCCTTGGGCTCTTACTGTGTTACAGGGGTGTTGCTGAGTCAAAGCCAGCAACCCCAAGGCCTGGTGTGCGCCCCCCCCCATCTGCAGGTGGCCCAGTCACCTTCTTTGATCCCCAGCTCACTGTCCCCCTCTCTGTCCTTTAGATGGGATCTATTATGGAGACAGTCGGTTCAACACTGTGAGTGAATCCGGAACAGCCACGCTGAAAGCCCGGCCGAGAGTCCGGCCCCTTCTGACCTTCCTTCCCTTGGTGAGTGCGTTCAGTGCCCAGGCCTGAGCTCCCAAGTCCACTCAGGGTGGGCACCTCGCCTGCCACAGATGTCAGCCTCATCCTGTCTCCCGGCTTCCTTCCTGATGCCAACCCAGGGAGGCTGCTGGGAGGAGGCAAGGTTGAGCCTCAGGAAGCCTGGGACTAGGGAGAGGCACCTAGTGGTGAGCAATAACTCTGTGCACAGCGGGATGGCTGTTGGCTTCCTGCCAGAGCCTGGGTGCAGAGGTGGCGTAGTTGGCACTGCTGCTTTCTGTGCCCACTGTAGGAGATACCACCTATTAGAATGTCAGCCAGCCAGAGGCAGCCAGTGTATTTACAATGGGTAGTCAAGAAGGGCTTCCTGGAAGAGGTGTCATCTGAACTCCCTCATCTGACAGAGTAGTGACACTTGGGAGAAGGGCATTCAAGAGATTTGTTTGTGTGTATGAAACTACAGGAAACTGAAAACTCTCATCTTTTGTTCCAAGATAGGATCTTGCTAGGCCCGGCTATCCAGAAACTCGCTATTTAGATCTTTAATGACTTTCCTGCCTCTGTCTCCCAGGTGCTGGAATTACAATTTGCCCAGCAAAACACAGTGCATATTGTGTGTGCATATATACACATATGTGTACATGTATATATGTATTTATTTTTATTTGTATGGGTGTTTTGCCATTATGTACGTCTGCATACCAGAGGCCAGAAGAGGGTGTCGGAACCTTTAGCGGTGGCGTTACAGGCACTTGTGAGAGGCCATGTGGATGCTGGGAATCAAGCTGGGTCCTCTTGGAGAGCTGTGAACCATCGCTCCAGGCCCCAAACTGACAGCTCAAAGGCCAGAGTTGGGATTTTGCTCTTTGATAAATAAAAGAAACCCCAAAGAACTACTCAGGAAGCCGGGCGGTGGTGGCTCACACCTTTAATCCCAGCACTTGGGAGGCAGAGGCAGGCGGATCTCTGTGAGTTCGAGTCCAGCCTGGTCTACAAGAGCTAGTTCCAGGACAGCCTCCAAAGCCACAGGGAAACCCTGTCTCGAAAAACCAAAACAAAAAACAAACAAACAAAAGTGATCTCTGAGGCTGGGCTGTAGTTCAGTTGGCAAAATGCTGGCATGAGGCCCTGGATTCAGTCCCCAGCATTACAAAAAACAAAAACAAACAAACAAAATACCCAGGACTGTTTGAGCCCATCTGTGATCGCTGTACTTGGGAAATAGAGGAAGAAAGTTGAGAAGTTAAAGGTCATCTTTAACTGTATAAGGAGTTTGAGGCTAGCCTGGGCTACATGAGACCTTGCCCCTCCCAAAAAAAAACAACAAAAGCATCCTACAGACAGACACAGAATTGTCCCTGCAAACAATAAGAAAAAGCACAACAAAAACAGGACTGTTCCAGGACTGCCAAGGCTATACAAAGAAACATTGTTTCGAAAAACCAAAAGGAAGGCCCGGTGGTAGTTGCACACCCCTTTAATCCCAGCACTTGGGAGGCCAAGACAGGTGGGTCTCTACTAGTTCCAAACCAGCCAGGACTACATAGTGAGATGCTGTCTCAAAACATAGTGAGATTGGGTCTCAAAACAAACAAACCGACCCATCAAGATTAATGCTAAAAGCCTAGCAGTGGTGGTGCACACCTTTAATCCCAACACTCCGGAGGCAGAGGCAGGTGGATCTCTATGAGTTCGGGGCCAGCCTGGTCTACATAGTGAGTTCCAGGACAGGATCCAAAGCTACATAGAGAAACCCTGTCTTGAAAAATCAAAGGGAAAAACCAAAACAACCAAAATCCTGGCCACATGACTCCCTGAGATGTGTACAGCTGTGTGTGAGGGCTATCCTACTTTAGAAGTGAGTTCCAGTCTGTGCCCGCACTGATTCATAGCTCCACTGGGGGATGGTGGTGTGGAGACTGCTCCACATACCTGCCCCTGGACTGGTCCTTCAATCATGACCTCAAGACCATGATTACAGGGTCAGTGAGGCCCCTCCAGTCTCCTAGTCTCCCACTCACTTTGGGCCTTCCGTGCTGTTATTTCCCTCCCCCACCCTCCCACTCCCAATTTGGGCAGACCCTAGGGAGGCCAGTGGAAGATTCAGGACAGGTCTGGGTTTGGAGGATTGCTCAGGATTGGGGTACTAGGGCCTCTTGGGGACTTGCCTTGGGAGCATTCTTTCTGGACAAAGCAGGAAGGCCCCACTATGGAGAACGGGAGAGAAGACACATGTCAAACCAACAGCTGAAGCCCGATTAGGTCCATGGGGACATCCTTTACAGAGCAGGGAACTAACTGAACCAGAAGGGGACATTTACCACATTCCTTCAGTGCCGGTCAAGTGAGGAGTGGCAGGTGGAGCTGCCTGTCTATCCCACCCACTCTGTGATCGCTATTCCAGAGATCACACATATGAACAAAGGCAATCCCTTCCAAAACCCTTGCCAAAATCCATTTTACACCCAGGGACTGTAGTCCTGAGATAGGATATAGCCGGCTTGCTTATGGTCCTGCAAAGCCAAGACCTTAGAGCCAACGCCCCTCAGACTACCCTAACCTTCCCTCCTCCGTGCTGGTAGCTCTTGTCAGGACCCCACACATCCACTCTCATCTCCATGGCTTGGCCCCTTCGATCCCAGTCCTGTGGCCTCTTGGCTCTTGGACCCTTCAAGGTCTTGATGAAATGACTTCACAGAGTCTAAGATGGGTCTTAGCTGAGGCTTCTCGGGCCCCACTGAAGCCCTGTCTCTCTCTGGTGTGCTTTAAATTCAGACCCCTTGGCCTAATTGCAGCTCCGATCCTGCTTCAGGTTACGGGTCTACAGTAGCTTCGAGCATTGTCGCTCACCACCTGCTCTGGGAAAAGAGCCGTTGAGCAGCTCATTTTATCCTATCTGATCTCAGACCCCTTCCATAGCTCTGGGCTTTCTTCCAGTGCCCCAGGTGTGTGTGGGCTCACACACATGTACAGACACCGGCCCCCAGCCCCATGTCGGTGTGGGAAGGGCCCTGGGCCAGTGCCTGAGCCTGGCCCCTTCTGCCTGACATTGTATTAAACCTCTGAGGACCTCAGCCCTTCCCTACCCTCCCACCTGCAGAAGGCACACCCAGGCCAAGAGGCAAGAAAACAGGTGACAGGTCCAGCAAGGGTTTTTGAGCTCTGCCTGAGCCATCTTCCAAATGTCCTCTCATCTTCAGTCCCTTTCAAGAGTCAGATGGCCTGACTCTAAGAACTTTTTTCTCAAGTGTCCATAACTAAAGGCCAAACATGAAATTGACCCTTGGGTTCTTGTTGACCAGACTGGGCCCTGGGATTGATCATCAGGTACCTGTCCCTCATGCCAGCCCTGCCTTGGCTTGTGGAGTGATAGAGAGGGCAAGGCCTTTATTCTCTCCAGGCCTCTGATTCCTTGCCCTTTGATGGGGTTACTGTGAATGGTCCTGTAGGTGTCCCAACTGTGACTTTCTGTGCTAAGTGATTCTATAATGGCACAGGAAGGGGCATGGCAAACTTATACAAGCTCAGGTTGCTTCTTGGAGATCAACCTTCCTGGAGGAGGTCTGCTTTCTATCCACCAGGTCCACCCACCTGTCCTGGGGGCTGGTTTAAAGCCACTAGACAGCAGAAGTGTGTGGACCTCAGCCATCACCAAGATGAGAATGTACTGCCAGCACAGTGCTGCATGCCTGAGATCCCAGCCACTCAGGAGCTGGAGGGAGGAGGGCTGAGAGTTGGAGATCAGTCTAGGCTACAGGTAGCAGGACCTTGTTTCAAAATAAAGATAAGTAAGAACTGGGCTGTGGCTCAGTAACAGAACACTTGTCTAACATGTAGAGTACACTGGGTTCTCTCCCTGGTGTGGGGTGGAGACTAAGAACACAGAGATCTGGGCCTGTGAGACAACTCAGTGCATCAGGCTCTTGCCGCCAAGTCTGACGGATGGCCTGAGTCGGATCCCTGGAACCCACATGGTAGAGGGAGGCAGATGACTTTTCAGAGTCATCTTCTGACCTCGTGAGTCATTTGTGTGCATGGCACTTGCACACGGAATAAATAAATGTGATAATGATGATAACAATAAGAAAAAACCACTGGACGAGATCAACAGGGGCCAGGCTCCGTGACCCAGACCTTTAATCCCAGTACTCGAGGCACTAGTGGGGGGATCTGAGTTCCAGGACAGCCAGGGATCCACAGAGAGACCCAGCCTCAAAACAGACAGAGCAGGGTCTTTGCCACAGGCCTCTGGAAGAACAGTCCCCTCCCTACATCCTAGGGGAGATGGAGCCCCAAGCTCTATGCTTCCAAGAGCTAACCTGAGCAGTGGCTGACAGAAAAACTGTACTACCCTCTGGGGTGACCTCCCCACCCCATCTGATCCGGTCATCCCCAGGCTGATGCTTATGAGAAATTAGAAGTTAAATTCCCATGTGGTAAATACGGGCAAACTGGCTGGACAGGTCTGGGGGTGCCCAGGGCAGTGAGAGCTCCCCAGGTTGCCCTACCCTCTGAGTCACACAGGCCTGGCCTTGCCAAGGGGAGGCATCCCTGAGTTGCAGGAGAGGCCTGTCTTCACCAGGCCCCTCCCTCCAGTCCCTTTGGTCACCTGGGCACTCAATGAAATAGCTGAAGGCAGCTTCAGCCCTATGGTAGAGCCTGCCCAGCCATTTTGGGAGCTCATTCCTAAACTTGAGGCCCAGAAAAGGCAGTGCAGGTTTGACTGACTCACGTAGGTGATGTTGAATGGAAAGGTTATGGGGTAAGAGGTGTCAGTCCTGCAGTGAGAGTAAAGTTGGAGCTTATGCCCCGTCCCCACCCACCTGACCCTGTTACTCACAGGAGCCCCAACACAAACCCCCAGAGCCGTCTATACCCTTGCTCTTACCTATAAACAGCTAGCTGCCTCTTGGCTAGCCCTGGGGCTCCTGAACATGCCCCACAGTGGCTGCCTCGGGAAGGATGACCAGGAAGAGAACAAGTTAGAAGTGGACTCGGAATTTAAGAAGACAGCTCTGCAGTTGGGTCTGGAAGACAACAGTGTGGACGTCAAGGACTTGCTCCTTTGGCCCTGGTTACTCCTTGCCCTGGAGGGGAGGACTAGAGCTGGGCCCTAGGGCAGAGGCACAGCAGCTCTAACACCTAGACGTGAAGAAGCAAGAGGATGTGGGGAGCACGGGTCATTTTAGACAACGACTCACATCCCAGGCTAGCCAGTGACTATCCTGAATTTTTAATAATTAATTTAAATTTCCTCCCTCCCTTCCTCCCTCCCTCCCTCCCTTTCTTTCTTTCCTGAAACAGTCTCTTACTATGTTGCCCTGGCTGGCCTGGAACTCTCTGTGTAGACCAGACAGGGCTCAAACCCAGAGACCTTCCTGCCTCTGCTTCCTAGTGCTGAAATGAAAAGTGTGTTAGCCATTAATTTACATTTTCAAAATTACATTCATTTCTTTATTTAGTGTGTGTGTGTGTATTCTCATTCTTTAGCCTGTGTGTGGAAGTCAAAGGACATGAGTGAGTGAGTTCTCAGCTCCGTCATGTGGGCCTTGGGGATTGAACTCAGGCCATCAGACTTTATGGCAAGGATCTTTCCTTTTGAGTCATCTTGTCAACACAACCTTGAACTCCTGATCCTCCTGTCTCTATCTGGAATGCTAGAATTACAGGCATGCACTACCGTGTCTGGTTTATTCATGCTGGAAATCAAACCCAGGGCTTTCTGCATGTTAAGTTGGTATGCCACGCATTCTAATGAGCCAGCTATATCCCAGGAAGCCATGGCTTCATGTGGCTAGGTAAGCACTCTACCAAGTAAGGTGTCTCTAGCCCATCTGAACTCATTTCTAAGATCGAGCTGGAGTCTGATTTCAGGGAGACTAGAAGCTAGGGAGAACACACAGCTGTCCTCAAGTCTATCCCACACTGTTTGAGCCTCCAGCACTGTCCTTGGCCACACCCCAACACACACACACACACACACACACACACACACACACACACACACACACACACACACACACACACAGAGAGAGAGAGAGACACACACACGGCAGTAACAGCTAACTGGGCTTCACTCAGTTGAGCACCCTGGTTGCCTGGAGATTTTTCCTTGTGACTCTCACTCTGGGTGAGAGGCCCGGGTCTCATTCTGGAGCAGGGTCTTCTCCTCCCCACCCCTCTCACAGTTCGATGCCTCAGGAGGAGGAAGGCTTTCAGGCTGCAATGTACAACTATCTGGGCTCTCCCACACCAAGGTCAGCCATGCATTTGCCTGGGGCCCAGCCTCTAGGGATCTGCCCTGGGCTGGCTTCTTAGGAATCCCAGGCATGAGGAGGTG
Organism: Cricetulus griseus; assembly: GCF_003668045.3. Taxonomy (NCBI): domain Eukaryota; kingdom Metazoa; phylum Chordata; class Mammalia; order Rodentia; family Cricetidae; genus Cricetulus; species Cricetulus griseus. The sequence goes on from NW_023276806.1 coordinate 256,814,067, forward strand.
CATTACAGGGCAAGAGAAGGTCAGTGGGGTAGGATAGAGCCATCAGAGTGGAGGGGCCGGCTTCCTTGAGCTCTCTGGCAGCAGGGGTGAGCCGCACACTCCACCAGGCAAAACTCCTTGCCCTGGAGGGGAGGACTAGAGGTGGGAGGGCGCTAACTACTTCCTCCGCTCATGTTTTCTTCCCCTTCTTTCTTCCTCTTCCTCCCTAAAATGACAGCAAAAGGGCAGGAGAGTATGCCTGGTGACTTATCCCCGAGAGTAGAAAAACACCCATTTCCTCAATGCATGTGTGTGGAGGAGTCACAGGCTATGCGCTGGGCAGAGCAGCTGGATTTCTAGGCTCTTACTAACCCACAGAGGGGTTCTATTGTTGCTTTATTATTTTGAGGCTCACTTATTTTTGTGGTATGCGTGTTTTGCCCACATATATGTCTATGTGCTGTGTGTGTGTGTGTGTGTGTGTGTCTGTGTGTTTTGCCAGGGAGGCCAGAAGAAGGCATTGGATACCCTGGAACTGTAGTAACAGAGTTCTGAGGCACCTCCTTTGTGGGGTGCTGGGAATCGAACCAGGTCTTCAGGAAAACACTCCATGCTCCTGGCTGCTGAGCCATCTCTCCAACTTCCCACAGGGAGACGAGCCTAGCCACAGTATAACCTTCCTCTGTCTGCTTTTTGGGGTTTATGGGCACGCCTCAGCCTCAGTAGTCCAACGAACCCAAGGCAGGTGGGGTCTCCCTACTTTACAGAGTACAGATGGGGAAACTGAGTTCTGAAGGCAGGAGGGGACTCTCACTGAGCACTTACTGTGGCCGCTACTGTCTCTGTCTTTTGGATACCGTATTTGGGTTGTTTAGTTTGTTGTTTTAAAACAGAACTTCATGTAACCCACTCAGGCTGGCCTTGAACTCACTACTCCTCTTGCCTCCACTTCCCAAGTACTGGGATTATAGGAGGTTTTTTGTTTTTTGAGACAGGGTTTCTCTGTGGCTTTGGAGGCTGTCCTGGAACTAGCTCTTGTAGACCAGGCTGGTCTCGAATTCACAGAGATCCACCTGCCTCTGCCTCCCGAGTGCTGGGATTAAAGGCGTGTGCCACCACCGCCCGGCTGATTATAGGAGTTTGATACTGTACCCAGCTCATATTTTTTTTTTCTGTGTGTGTGTGTGTGTGTGTGTGTGTGTGTGTGTGTGTGTGTGTGTGTGTGTGTTTGAGACAGGGTCTCCATATGTAGCCCAAGCTAGCTTCAAACATATAGCACTCCCCCTGCCTCTGCCGTCCAAGTGTGGAGATTACAGGCATGTGCCACCAGGCTGAGGGGTACTGAGTGTGGGCTTTAGTTTAGTTCAGTTTCGTCTTTTAAGACACAGTCCTACTCTGCTGTCCAGGCTGTCCAGGAACTTAGCCTGATCTTCCTGCCTCACCCTCCCGGCTAGCTTCATGGATTGAGCATGAGCTCAACACCCTACAACCACAATAACTTTTAAGAATCTTAACAGTGTTGTTTTTTGTTGTTGGTTTCTTTTTTTTTTTAATTATGAATGAAATACAATCACTTGTTAAGAAAGGAAACTAAAGGACTGCAAGATGGCTCCGTAGGAAAAGGCACTTGCCGCCAAATCTGATCTCTGAGACCCACATGGTGGAAACAAAGAAGTGATTCCCACAGGTTGTCCTCTGACCTCCACGAGTTCACCATCGTGTGTGCATCCCACAAGCATACATATACATACACAAACATAATTAATAAGTGTACTTTAAGAAAGGAAGAGCCAGGTGCAGTGGCGCATGCCTTTAATTCTAGCACTTGGGAGGTGGAGGGAGGCGCTTCTCTGTGAGTTCAAGGCCAGCCTGGTCTACAGAGGGAGTACCAGAACAGCCAGAGGTACATCGTAAGACCCTGTCTCAAACAAAACAAAAAAAGGAAGAAAGAAAGAAGGTAGCTGGACACAGTGATTTAATGCGTATAATCTGGCATATGGGAATAGAAGCAGGAGGATCAGAAGTTCAAGGCCAATCTTGGCTACAAATGGAGTTAAAGACCAGATTGGACTTTTAGTTTCTTTTTAAAGTGAAGAAATAGAGAAGTAAAGAAAATAGTGTGAATCTCCTCACAGTGGCACTTCTCTCCACCAGGCCTCTTGCCAGCCCTGCCTGCCAGTTGGTTCACTGGCCGTGACCTCCCTGAGCTGAGGTGCCACCATGATCCTCTGTGAAGGGAGTGATACCGCCCACGGCTGTAGCTTCTGGGTGTTGTCTGGTTGGAGAGACAAGGAAGTGCTTAGGCCCAGTTTCATGACATTCCTGACTGGCAGAGCCAGGCTGGACTCTGCCCCAGGCACTGAGTGAGGGCACCTGCCACAGCAGGAGAGGGTGTGGCCTTGAACCAAAGTCACTTTGCAGGCTTACTCTGCTAGGCAGCGAGCACATTATTGTCTGAGCCATCTTGTTGGCCCCAAGGAAGAATGTAACTTTGCTTTTGATTTTTCTGAGACAGGGTCTCATAGCCCAGGTTACTGTTAAACATGATCCTCGTGCCTCTGCTTCCCAAGTGCTAGAATTACAGGTGTACACCATGATGTCTAGCTAAGCTTTTTGTTTGTTTGTTTGTTTTATATTTGTTGGAGACAGGGTTTCTCTGTGTAGCAGTTAAAGCTGGCTTTAGCTCAGAGATCTGCCTGCCTCTGCCTCTGAGTGCTGGAACTAAAGGCATGCGCTACCACCACCGGGCTCAGCTTTTTATGTGGGTTTTGGTGATCTGATTTCAGGTCCCTAATGCTCAGGAGACAGGTGCTTTGGAGCAGCATCTCCCTGGCCCTAGGTTTTTTGTTTGTTTGTTTTTTATCATCATTATAACTTTAGCCACTTTACAGTGATTGCATAATCTTTTCTAACTAACCCTAATATGGTACAAAAAATTCCATAGAACTTTCTGGAAATTGGCCACATTTGATTTTTATTTCAATTTTTTATTTTATTTTATTTTGTGGAGGGCAGTTTCAAGACAGGGTTTCTCAGTGTAACAGTCCTGGCTGTCCTGGAACTCACTGTAGACCAGGCTGGCTTCAAATTCAGAGATCTGCCTGCCTCTGCCTCCCGAGTGCTAGGATTAAAGGCTGTGCCTCTACTACCCAGTTTATTTTAATTTTTTAAAGCTGTATTTTGGCCGGGCAGTGTTGGTGATGGTGCACACCTTTAATCCCAGCATTCAGGAGGCAGACAGATCTCCTTGAGTATTGCCTAGGGAGACAGGCTCTAGTGACATTCTGGAAGGTAGTGTTGATGACATACTGTTATCTGGTAAACTGTTTACAGTCAGTAACTGCCAACTGTCCCTGAATGCTTTTCATGGCACACCACTCTCCCACACCAGCATCATACATAGCCTGCAAATGTACCTCCAAGCCCTTCTCTTTTACTCTTCTGTGTGTGTGTGTGTGTGTGTGTGTGTGTGTGTGTGTGTGTGTGTTTGTGTTTGTGTGTGTGTGCGAGCATGTGCGCATGCACGAGGGCTCCTGCTTGCACATGTGTGCAGTCATGGGGGTGGTCCCAGGAGGTGCTCCCAGGGGCAAAGATGGAAAGGCAGAGAGTGTGCTCCTGGAGGTGCTCCCAGAACCCCAGGCAGCTTGGCTTTCGTGGTTGCAGCTTTTTGCCTTTGTTGGGGAAGCATTAGGAGATGATGTCCTCGAGCAGTAGCATCTTTCAGGGTTATTTTATATGTAATGAGTGTTTTGCTTTCATTTATATATGCTTCCTAGTATCTGTATTTTCTGTGAAGAAAGTGGGTCTCGGGAATATGTAGAAAAGGAAGAGTTGGGGACTGGAGGAGTGGTTCAACAAGTTAAGAGCACTTGTTGTTCTTGCGGAGGACCTGGGTTCAGTTCCCAGCACCCACATGGCTGCTCACAACCATCTGTAACTACACTTACAGAGGATCCAATGCCCTCTTCTGTCCTTTGCAGCTACCAGGCATGTGCACGGTGCACAGAAATACATAAAGGCAAAAGACTTATATACATAAATAAACCGAAATAAATTTTGGGTTTCAAGACACATCTTTTTCTGTATAGCTTTGGAGTCTGTCCTGGCACTCTCTCTGTAGCCCAGGCCTGGCCTCAAACTCACAGAGATCCACCTGCCTCTGCCCCCAAATGCTGGGCTTTAAAAATAAATTACGAAAGGGAGAGTTGAATAGACCTCTGTGTGGCAGTACACTGTTTAAGTCTAGCACTCGGAATGGTGCAACAGTGTGCGATTACATAACAAGACCTTGTTTTTTCGTTTTAAAGTAGCCCTATGTTGGCTCCAACAAGGGATTTGAAAGAATGTAGGGCAAGGTCCCAGTTTCATGGCCCAGCAGCACTGTCTCCATCCCAACTTCTCACTGCCTGTCTAGGGTCACATTGCTTGCAAAACTGAGCACAAACAGAACCCAAGACTTTTGATGCCAAGTCTCTAGTCTTTTCGATTTCCACTTATGTTTCAAAGTCGTCAGAGCTCTTGACCCTGGTCCCCATCACACTCAAAGAGAGTCTTCAGTGAAGATGTGTGGTGCATCTCAGAGGGTCTGATGGGCAGGGACCCTGTCCTTGCCCTGTGCAGAGTCAGTAACAGCATGTATGCCGTGACCATGTGGATTGAGTGGGGGCAGTAGCTAAGATGATATGGTCGTCAGGGTCATTCTAACATCAGAACTATTTAGGAGTCTGAAAAGGAACAGTTGCCACAGATTAGCAGGAGGCACTGAGGGGTCCTGGCAACCAGGGTCTGATATGATATTTCAAGAGCACTTGGCACCTTACTACCTTTGAGTTCCTAAATCTAGAGGGTTGGCAGCATGGGACCACCAGTGACAACTGGGCTTTCTAGTTGAGATGCCTTAAGACCTGGTAGGACCCTGGGCGCCAAGAAGTCCCCCAGTTTCATCAGAGGAAATCAAGAACCATCTAGAGTCAGATATGTTGGCATGTGCCTTTAATTTCAGCACTCAGGAAGCCAAGGCAGGCAGATCTCTGTGAGTTGCAGGCCAGCCTGGGTTACAGAGTTCCAGGACATCTAGGGCTATGTTAGAGACCTTGTCTCAAAAAAAAAAAAAAAAAAAAAAAAGGAAACCATGTAAAGAAGCTGGAGAGATGGCTCAGCAGTCAAGAGCATTTGCTCCTCTTACAGGAATTCAGTTCCAGCTCCTATGTGGTGCTTCATCACCACTATAACTCCAGTCCCAGGAGTCTTTTGACCTCCAAGGGCTCCTGCACACACACAGTACACTCAGGCCCATGCACATAAAACTATGGAGAAAGCAAACAAGAGGTGTGTGCTTGTGCGGTGGAGATGGTGGAGTAGGGGGGGTTCTGCACTTCTGGAGGGCAGACGAAGCCTTGCTTGGGTTCAGGACAGCAGCAGGTCAGTAGGGCCTGACTGACATAGGCAGCCGGAGGCTTCTTCGTTACATTAGCATCGTTTAGTGAGCTATGCTCTGGGCCCAGTGCTTTCTGGACATCACCTCACCTACTCTTCATGACCTCCTCAGATAGGTACATTCTGGTTTTAGAAGCATTTCACGGGCAGGGACAGCAGGCACAGTCCTGTGGTTAGGTAGCAGGGCTGATCACATCTAGGCCTCAGGCTCCAAAGTCAGTGCTCTCAACCCTTGCCCATTTACAATGGTTGGTGTAGCTAGACCTTAGGAGCAGCTGTGGAGGGCAAAACGCCCAGCATGGGCTCCACAGACCTGGGTGTGGTGTTGCCAGGGTGTGCTTTACAATAGTTCTCAAATGTTTGTGACAGCTTCTTTATCTGGTAAACGCCGGGATGTCTTTCCATCGAGTGGTGACTGGGATGGATGGTGTGTTCGCAGCAGCGCTCTTCTTGTTTGAGATGGGGGGACGCTGGGGCTGGGGCTCAGTTGGTAGAGTGCCTACATAGCATGTACAAAGCATTGTTTGACCCTCAGCACCACATGAGCCAGGTGTGCTGGTGAGACCTGGAATCCCAGCCTGGGGAGGTGAAGAGGGCAGGAATACCGGCATGTTCAAGGCGATCGTTGCTATGTAGTGACTTTAAGATCAGTCTGTGCTATCAAAAAAGAAAGGAAGCAGAAAGAAAAGAAATAAAGAAGGGAGAGGGAGGGAAGGAGGAAGGGAGGGAGAGAGGGAGAGAGGGAGACTGTCAGAGTAGAAGGTGAGGTGGTGTGATAAGGGAGCGAGAAAGGACAGTGGGCTTGGGGACCAATGGCCAAGCCCCCCAGACCCTTCCATAGCACCGTGTTGTTCTGCCGATCTTCAGAGGGACAGGTGTGTGTGCGCACTTTGTTGATCTATGGAAATGTGTGTTGGGGGAGCAGGATAGAATGCAAACGAGACTCACACTCGGATGGACGTGCAGATGTGGACGAGGACAGCTGTGTAAACATGTTCTGCTCGGATACCTTAGCGATCAGCGGGCACCTGCACTACTTCCAAAGCCCTGCTTCACCGCTTACTCTTTGTCTGTAGATTCCCGATGAAATCCCAGAGTAAACAGGAGGTGGGGATGTGAACGTTAACTTTTGGCCACTGGGTAGCCAGAAGGAGCCACTGCAAGCGGGGTTCTTTCCATGGGTCTGGGAACAGTTTCCAGGAGTTGGTTCTCCCCTTCCTTTCTGGCTCCCAGAGACCGAGCTCAGCTCAGGCCGTCAGTCTTGCAGCAAGCACCTTTACCCTCCAAGACTGTAACTACACAATGTGACTGGCAGCCCCAAAGCATACATTTGTAGCTGAGGACAGACAACAGGACACTAGCCTTTCTTTTTCTTCTTTTTTTTTCTTTTTTCCGACAAAGTCTCATGTCTCTCAAGCTCAAACTGAGCTGAGGATGTCCTTGAACTTCCTACCCTGGGTACTGAGATGACAGGCATGCCCCACTACACCTGGTTCTTGCAGTGTCAGGGCTCGAACTCAGGGCTTTGTGTATACTAGGCAAACACTCTACCAATTGAAATATATTCCCAGCCTAGATTCATCTTTTAAAATTCACTCTTAGGAGAGATGATTCATAGGTTAAGAACACTTGCTGGTGTTGCAGGGGACCCAGGTTCAGTTCCCAGCACCCACATGGTCATTCCCAACTGTGTGTAACTCCAGTTTGGCCTCTTCTGGCCTCTGTGGGCACTGCACACATAATTAATTATTTAAGTGAATCTAAAATAGGTCAATTCACTCTAATGTTTTCATAAACTTATGAAGTTGTAAAACTACTCCGTCCCTGCAGTTTCTTCAAGCAACACAACATCCAGCAGCCGGGATCGGGGATCTGGCTGGTCATTTCCGTGTTCCCTGACCTCTCTCTGGTCTCTTTCAGAATGCCCAGGAGAACCATGGGCTGGCTGTACCTACCCCCTCTGTCCCAGAAGACTTTGCAGACAAAGAAGTGGGAGGTAAGAGAACTCTGATCTTGTGGTTTCTTCATCTCTTTCCATTCTCTGTGGCCCTGAACTAAAATACAAAACAAAAAAAACCAAACTATTGCCCCATTTCCCGAGCTTAAGGCAAAGTCAGAGTCCTGGGCCTTAAGCTTAGGCACTTGCCAAGAAAGACAGTGAGAACAGCAGATTGGGATATGGGGAGAGCCATGGTTGGCTAAGACTCATCTGGAAATGGGAAAGGGGAGGGACTAAAGTCGCAGCAGGATGAAGGCAGCAGCAAGACCTCTGGGGTCAGACAAATCTACCTTAGCTCTAGCTAAGCAGGACACGTGCCCTGCTTGGGGACAGCAGTGACAGTTCTGGAGGACTACATGTGTGGGGTCGATGTAGGCCACTAAGTGTTAGTGTATCCACTCACACCTGCCCAGTGACATCCTGTGTCGCTCAGAGCAAAGGTTAGGGAAGACTGCTGGGATCTCACTCACTGCTTCCCTGCCCCTCCTCCCACCTCTGCCACAAGAGATTTCCTTAATTAACCTAGGCAGGTTTTCACCCCAGGGTCTGCATCTCAACCCCCTCCTGCCATCCCTGTGCTCCAAGGTCACCTTCCACTAGGAAGGCCCCTCAGCACCCCTCCCCTGCAGATTTTATTGCTGCCTTCATCTTGGTAATGATTTACTAATGTACAGTGTTGGTTGTCTGTTTGACTGACCCCTTCATGAATAAACTTCAGGGGCTGAGCATATAGCAAGTGGCAGAGTGTATGGAGGCCAGAGGCCAACAGCACCAGCATAAACAAGGCCCTGGGTTCCATCCCTAGAGCAAAACAAACAAGAATAAGCTTTAGTGAGTAGTATCTCTGTTTGTTTTGTTTATTGCTGTTGGGACCCCCCAGATGCTCCATTCCAGGTGCCCCTTCTCCAGGTTTGCTGTTCTTTCCTAAGCATTTTGAGATGGAAACAGGAAGATAAGTGTGATGTAAAGAGGAGACTCTCCAGGTGTCCTTCTCTGTAGCCACATTGCCCTGGGAACCTTCCTTCCTTTGCACCATCCACCAGTCCAGACCCTGTTGCAGAGGTTCTAACCGATGTGACAGAATGGGTTCCCACAGACTCAGGGTCTCCCAAGACCATGAGCCAGTTGTTTGTGCAAACTGTTTCCTCCTCTTTTTCTCCTGTCCCCATCCCATCCCCACCATTTCCCACCTCTCTCTATAATCCCTGATTTGGTCCCCCCTTCCTTTTTTTTGTTGTTAATGTATGTAGTATGCATGTGTACCTGTTAGTGTGTGTGTGTGTGTGTGTGTGTGTGTGTCTGTGTCTGTGTCTGTGTCTGTGTGTAGGTGTAGGTGTGAGGAGGCCAGAAGTCAGCATCAGATGTTTTCTCTCTGTCCCTTTCCACCCTTAGTAATTGGGCAGGACCAGCTGGCCAGTGAGTTCTAGTGACTGGCCTGCCCCTGTTTCCCAGTACTCGGCTGACAGGTGTAACCCTGTCAGCTTTTAGTGGGTGCTGGGGCTCTGCAAGCCTTTACTCACTGAATCATCTCCCCAGCTCCCCTTTTTTTTCCTTTTTTGGTGGGGGGTGTCTTGGATTTGTTTGAGACAGTCTCACTATGTAGCCCAGGTTGGCCTCATGGCAATTCTCCTGCCTCAGTTTCTCAACTGTTGAGATCACAGGCATGAACCACCACACCTGGCTTCCCTGAATCACTGGGAACCACAAAGAACTTTTTACATGGGCTTACAGAATTTAGTATAAGCACCAAGGATGCTCTGGGGGCTGGAGTGGGAATCACAGTAAGAAGGGGACCACTCCTAGGTGGCATTGCTGCTTCCTTAGTCAGGGTTGGAAGAACTATTGTTTCTCTTGGCCAGCCCCTCTCCCTGTGCCAGGCACAAAGACTGGCTTTGGGTTGGAAAGATGGATCAGTGGGAAGGTGAGCCACCAAGTCTGAACCACGTTCAGTCTCCAGAACTCACCTGATAGGAGAGAACTTACTCCCATAGTTGTCCTCAAATTGCCACAGCCATGCCATGGTAACAACCCCCCCACACCCCCCCACATTAAAAAGAAAGAGACAGAGAGAAAAAGCCTTGTTAAAGGAGGGAGGGCGATGGAGACCGACTCTACTGCACATCTCTGCCTCCCTTCTTCCAGGCACCAGCTCACTAGTCAATGGCAACCTCCGACTGTACAGCTCTGTGGGCGACCTGAGGCCTGTACACTATGACCTCGAATCCTCCATCCCCCCACCTCCTCCAGGCCCAGCTCCAGGGCCACCCCAGGACAGTCCACAGTCTCCAGCGGAGTCCCCTCCACCACCACCTCCTTCTATCCCTCCCCCTCCCCCTCCCCTGCTGTGGAACCCCCACCCCACCCAGCACAGCCCCCACCCCCCACCCCAGTATTGGATACCTCATCTACCCTCTCCCCGCCATCAACACCTACCCCTCCAGACTTCATCCCCCCTGCCCCACCATCAACCTTTCTAAACCCCCCTATACCTTCTTTGCCAGTCCCTGGACCCCCGAGTCCAGTCTCTCCTCACACAGCTGGAATGTGTCTCTTACCCAGTGGGGGTATTATCAAGTGGAAATCAGAAGTAGCACTCAATGGCAGGCAGCCAGAAGACCCCAGAACCAGCCCCCCCAAAAGCCCTGCTGAACTAAAGGGGAGCCCCCTAGGGCCTACCCCGGAATCCCACCTGACATTCCCCAGGTCATTCAAGGTGCCTCCCCCAACTCCAGTCAGGACTTCCTCTATCCCAGTTCTGGAAGCACCAGGGGCTTCCCCAGAGGAGGAGGAAGCCAGCCTCCCACTGCCTTCCAGCTTCAGCATCCGCCCTGCATCTCAAGTTTACCCAGACAGGGCCCTGGAGCCTGAGCACCAGAGAGAGCCCAGGCTTGAGACACCAGGCAGCCCAAGGCTCAAGCAATCTGAACCCCAGACAAATGGACAAGCTGGAGTTCCACCCCCAGCTCCTCCCTTGCCTCCACCTGCTCCCCCACTTCCTCCACCAGCGCCCTCCCTTCCCCCAGCTGCTCCTCCTTTGCCCTCTACTGAGCAGGCAGTCCCTCCATCTTCTGGATTTACCAATATCCCAAAATCCAGCTCACCTACTCCCAACTCCAAACCCGACCCCCCCACTCTGGAGGACACAGACTCATCAGAACCCGTTGACTGGAGGGACCCCCGGCAGATGGAAAAGCTTCGAAGTGAGCTGTCAGCCTATCTCTGTGGGTCCAGGAAAGAGGATCGGTCACTTGGCCACAGGCCAGTCTCTATGGTGGCCTTGAAGGACAAGGAGAGCAAGAAGGGCTCCAGCTTATCAGAGGCGGCAGCTCCTCCAAGCCTGCCTGAGAAGATACACCCCTGTGGTTCTGAGAAGAGTCCCTCCAGCAACCACCTTTCAGAGAGAAAAACCACCAGCAGCCCGACCCTACCCCCTGTGGACTACATCCCCCAGGGTACTACAGCCCCCAGTGTCAAGCAGATCCGGAATGAGCTGGAGGCTCGGTTTGCCTCCTCAGCAGAGAAAGAAGCCAAACCCAGCATAGCATCTTTGCCTCCCAAACCCAGGTTGGAGGGGGGAAGAATCTTTGAAAATGGGACTGATAATGGCAGATTACATAAGCCTGTCACCAAGAATCCACCCCAGCTGCCTGCCACCCCTCTGTCGGCCACACCACTCCAGTCCAAGATTACACCTGGTCCAGCAGCACCACCCAAGGCCACACCTAGGCCAGCCTTACCACTCAAGCCTACACCTGAGCAGATGACACCACCCAAGCACATACCTGGGCAGGTGACACCACCCAAGCACACACCTGAGCAGGCCACACCACTCAAGCCTGCACCTGGACAGGCCACACCACCCAAAGACCCACCTGGGCAGACCACACCACCCAAGCACACACTTGGAAAGGCCACACCACCCAAAGACCTACCTGGGCAGACCACATCAACCAAGCACCCACCGGGGCAGGACACATCAACCAAGGACACACCTGAGCTGTCCATCCCATCATCTCAGCTGATGGCTGAGAAGGACCTTGTCCCAGTGAGGCAGAGAGAAAAGCCAGAATCTCAAGAAAATGCAGTGGCCACCCAACTGTCCACAAATGGAACCCTCTCCCCTCCAGCCCTCCCACCAAAGATGTCCACTGGTGGAGAGGAGGTACCATTTCTCTACAAACCCCATCGCAGCCACAACACCCACAGCCGAGGGGTTGCTGTGGTGATCCCCACTCGGGCCAGAGGCGAGGCCACAGACTCAGGAGGACTAGTGGATGAAAAGGAGCCCCAAAGGCACCCAGCCAAACCTCTTACCCAAGTCCAGCCTGCTGACCAACTCCTCAGACACCCGGTGACTGGGGAGGTAGTGGAGCGGGGCTCCCCAATGGCTCTGCTCCTTGCAGCCAGACAGAGGGCACAGAAGGGCAGGCCTGGAGGGACTGCGATGGGACTGGGAAGGTCCTCTCTGCCAGGGAGTCTCCGTAACCATAGCAATCAAACAGAGGCCAGCTCTGACAGCATCTTTTACAGAGGTAGCCGGCCCAACTCCTTCCTTGTGGTCCCTAAGGCACCCAGTGAGACAGAGGACTCCCATCGGACCTCAGCACGGCCCGCTGGACCCAGTCAGTGGAAGCCCCAGCAGGGAAGAGACATACAGGGCCCAGAGCCAAGCCACAGGCATGGGTGGACCAAGGCCGAGTCCCCAGCCGTGGCCTCGGTGGCCCGGGAAAGACAGGCTCCCTCAAGCTTACCCCAGGGCGGCGCCCTCCCCAAATCCTTCTCCTCTCCACCCTCTCCTTCCTACAAGAGGGAAGAGGAAGAAGAGGAGTTTTGCTTTGATATCATTCCGCCGCCACCAGAGTTCAGCAATGACCCTGAGCCCCCCGCCCTTGAGCTGCAGCATCGGAGCCGTCAAGGGTCCCCACCCACAAACAACTTCTCGGACTTGGGACAGTCCCTGGACGCGGGCCCCGGGGCCAATCCGGCTCGCAGCTTCTCGCGCTTTTCTGGCGCTCAATACTCCGGGTTCGGGGGCCTGGATCGCCTCTCAGGCAGCGGACGCTCGCTCATCAAAAAACGCCTGTATGTCGGGGAGCCCCACCACAACCCCGGGACGCCCCGCGGCGCCACTGGCCGCAGCATGAGCTCCCCTAACTGCTTCGGACCGCAACCCGGGGGCCCCGAGACGCGACGGGTCAACTCGGCTGGCCGCGCAGCCCCTGGAGGCCTGAACGCACGGAGGCTGTCGCTGGAAGGCTCCCGAGGTACAGCTGAGGTCAAGTACAAGCTGCCCAGCGGAGGCGGTGGTAATGGCAGCAAACCTGGCGACTATGGCTTCGTCCCTGCTAAAGGAACCAGGTGAGCTGGGGAAGGACCCCCGGGGGTTAACGACCAGGGATGCGTGAACAGAGTTAATGGCAAGTGCACGTCCATAGCCTGTGACTAAGAGAGAAGGGAGGAAGACACACATACCTGGACAGGGTGCTGTTGGTGGGCTCCTTTCTTCCCAACACACCTCTTCACTCCCCTCTGGCCCTCTGGGATTTCAGGGCTTCAAATCAGGATAGAAGGAAGGGAGACTTACTGGACCCGAGTGGAAAAATGGATTCAGATGCAGGCTGGGAGCTAAGGAGTCTGAGTGACAGAGACTACCAGGGGAGTTGTGCGGCCAGCAGGGCTGTCTGGTGCACTTGGTCCCACCCTGGAGTTCAGAAGTCTATCACATCGCATTTTTAAATTTTCTGTTCTGGGAGAGGTGGGTAGAGTGGGGACCAACCAACTGCATGTGGGTCTTCACTGCTCCCCTTCCACTTTCTCCAGGTCTCTCCACGGCACCACCCACTATGGAAGCCCCATAAATACGTTCACCGTGAGGCCAGGGACACGCCATCCCATTTCCTACAACTACTCTGGGACTCATCGGAAAACCACCTCCTGAGCTGTGTGTTCACTCAGCTGACTTCTAGGGGTTGGATTTGGGCAGTTGTTTTGTGGGGGGTGGGAGGCTGCACCGGGTATTATAGGTCCCAGCTCAGACACCACTGAGAGCCTTTGTTCTGGAAGACAGAAAGACAGACAGGTGGATGTGTGAGTATCAGAGGCCCGTGGAAGATGGAAGCATGTCTGTTTCCAAAAGCACCAAGCTTGGTTATGGATTGTTGGCAGTTGGGGGTGGGAGGGGGCAGGAGCTTTCTGGGCCTGGGCCCTGTTTCTGCTATCTAGTACTGTCTGCTTTAGCAAAGTTTATTGAAACCAGTTTACACGCAGGTTCTAAAAGAAGGGCTGGGCCCCCCCAAGTCTAAACTGAAACCCATGGGGGTGACAGTTTGCCTATCAGCACCTCCCAAATGTAGGTAGATCTCTTTAACACCTGCCTGTTCCACTGAGCAGGTAATGGCTGGTCTTCCTAGGCACTTGGAGATGAGATTAAGACTGCTTGCATAACACAGAGGTCTCTGCAACAGAAGCCTCATGCTCTGGCCAGGACCAAGGGTAGGTTCCTTGTTTCTTGGCCTTGGCACTTACCTATGAGAAGGCCTTGAGAGAGTTTGGGATGGAGGATGGGGAATTAAGACTTGCTTTTCCATCCAAGACTATGAAGTCCTGATTAGGGGGAGGGTTGAGCCCAAGGTCTAGGAAGTGTGCTGCTAACATGGAGATGGGTCTTGAAAGTCAAGGCCCAGTTTGGAGCAGGGGAGACCTGTCAGTAGGGAGACCATTTGTCCTCTGCCTGGGCAGTCCAGGGTTATACCAGTGAATCGGAATATATCTTCTAATGAATGTCCTGGTTTGCATGCTATGTCAAATATATCAGGAACAATGGTTCTCCAGGTGGGGACTAGCTGGAGTCCTCGGACCAGGTCAAGGCAGGTGACAAAGGAAGGGCAGAGGGGTGGCCCACCTCAGATGAGCAGGGAGCACACAAGAGGAAGCACCCTGTGGGAGAGGGATATTGGGTCTGTGAGATGTGTGATACTAGCTGAAGAAGTAGGTTGGGACAGTAGGTGAACCACTTCAGATGAAGAAAGAACAGAATGGCCCCAGGTGGCTCAGGCACAGTGACAGATTCACCATGAAACCAAGCCCATCAACACAGCACTGGCCTATAACTGTGCTTCCCCATGAAAGAGTTTGCTAATTCAACTGCTGCATCAAGGCTTGAGGAGTGGGGTGTGGTCCCCCAGCTCTGGAGTACTCTGGGGTCTGTCTCACTTGGCATGGGAAATAAACAGCCAGTTTGGACTAGCCCCTGCTCTGCTAGGTTGGTGACTTGGAGCTGCCTAGGCATCATGGGACTGTGGGACTGGACAGAGCCAAACACAGGGTACTGGGCCCATAGGTGAAGCCAGATGACAAACGGTCCTTAAGCAACTCCCTTTGGTTTTCTGAGCCTGTTTCTTCTGGGCCTGGAAGTAATCCTACCTCACCAAGCTGCTGTGAAGAATGGAGGCAGCCATGTGTTCTTGTGGTTCATGTCCCTGGGCCAGGCCACAGTCTAAAGCCTGGCACTGTGGTACAAACTTCCAATTCCAGCACTATGGAAGTGTAGGCAGTAGAAATACAGTTTAAGGCCAGCTTGGCTACATGAGACCCCACCTCAAACTCAAAAAACACACGGATTTGTGAACGGAAGTAAAACTAATTACAGTTTAGAAGAGGTGAGAAGTAAAAATAGAACACATGGGGGCAGGGGGGTCCCTCACTTGGTAATGTGCCTGGTAATGAGCATAAGGACTTAAGTTCAGCCCTAGGTGGAGGGAATGGCTCAGTCCATGCAGCACTTGTCTTAAAGCTTGGCCCAAAGAGCCCACATTAAAACACTATGCTTGGTGCCTGCTTGCAATCCTGGCACTGAGACTCTAGCCACACAGCTTAGGCCTACTTTTAAGCCCAGACCAATGAGATAACCCATCTCAAGGTGGTCAGCCTTCCTAAGGGTTACACCAGAGGCCATCCTCTAGATGTCACATGCACTCACTCACGCATGCATGCATGCATGCAGACAACAGAGAGCACACAGAAACATCTAATTTGGCCAGGTGGTGGTGGCACACGCCTTTAATCCCAGCACTCCTGGGAAGCAGGTGGATCTCTCTGAGTTCCAGGCCAGCCTGATCTGCAGATTAAGTTCCAGGACAGGCTCTAAAGCTACACAGAGAAACCATGTCTTGAAAAAAAAAAAAAAAAAAGTAAAACTTTGTTGGGTCCTTGACCTCTGAGCTCTTGAGAGTGTCCCATGAAAAAGACACTCTCTTGGCCACTTCTACACATTATGCTAGCCCTCCTCACATCTGTACTTCAGGCTGTGGGAGCCATAACCACCACTTACATAACTCTGACGGTTTGGAAAGGCCACTCCTCTGTTTGCTCGTGAAGGTCCTCTAACATTCATTGGTGTGTAATACCGTGTTTGCATTTCATTGTCTAGGAAATCAAGCCTCCAACGCAGGAACCCAGTTGCTCCAAATAGCCAACCTGACTCACACTCTGTCCTGTTTCATCACAGCTGCCCTACTAGCTGTGACGGTTCCCTCTGGCTCAGCCTTTCCCGGGGGTACTCCTCCACATACTGTCCATTCAGCTAGCACAGTAAGGATGGGTAAGGGTAACGGGGAAGCCACTCTGCAATGAGTGGGCTTGAGGTGGATGCTTGTGTGCCTGGGTCTGGTTGGCCCACACCTCAGTTACAGAAGCCTTTCTGTATGACCCCAGTGACCCAGCCTCTAAAGCAACTAGGGCAGGTGCTAAGGATGCCTGTGTCTGGAGTCTGGGCCTGGCATCCCTTAGGGTCAAGCTTAGCTTTTTCTGAGCCAGACTCAAGGAAGTCTCCTTCAGATGAAGATGAAGACTCCACATCTCCCCAACCCCTGCGTGCTTTGTTTTCCAGACAAGGTTTGCTGTAGCTTAGGCTGGACATGAACCTGCTATGTCTGAGAGGATAGCCTTGAGCTCCTATCCTCCTACCTCCGCCTCTCAGCTCTGTCATGCTGATCTGTTTATTGTCGTTATTTTTGTGGTGCTGGAGATGACCCAAAGGGTGAGGGCTGAGCTGCCAACTGGTCCTGTCCTGACTTGCCAGCTCCACCCACCTACCTACCACGACCATGCCCCCTTTCACCTTGACAGTTCAAAGACAGGGCATCCCATCACTACTCAGCTGGCCTGGACAGGTGGCTCATCCCGTACCTCCTTCTGAAGGCCCCGAGCAGCCAGGGACAGCAGACTTACTTTGGTTGCGTTTAGCCAGGAAGGTGGGAGAACAGTGTGGGACAGGGACCCATGGCAGCATTAGGACTGGAACTGCGCAGGAGGGGCCACTATTTGCACTTGTCACATTCAAACACTTAAGAAAGGTACTTTTATGGGCAATGCAAGCACTCTCCTGTTGTGCTCTAGTGACAGCTCTTGGTCATTTAATGCTGCTCTTGACACCCACTTTCACCTGATCTCCCTGATAGAAGGCAGGAGAATGCAGCACTGTGCAGTTGCACTGGAGTCCTTGTGTACTGTGAGCCTGCCTGCTTGTACATGCAGCTGGCATCAGCCAGCAGGTGGCGCTGCGCTCACAGCTGCCTGTATTTCCCCAGGGACAGATGAGGTTCTGAGTTCAGATTTAAATCAATGGGTTGTTGACTGACCTGGTTTGTCTTGGGTATGGATGCACTGGGGGATTTACGAAATAAGCTCCTGAGGTTTCTTTATAACAGGTTCCCAGGTACGGCAGGTACACATCTGAGAGCATCTGCTCAGCCTTCTCAGCAGAAACTACAGTTCCCACAGTGCAAATGGCCTAGGCCCCCAGGTCACACAGCTGGAGGGAGGCGGGAACTCCCTTCCTTCTGCCCTCTGCAACATGATGGGTGTGGGTGTGCCTGCCTGCACCTGTCCAGATTCTTGTTCCAAGAAGGGCATTAAGAACAGAGAAAGGGGACATGGCTTGGGAACAGTCAGGAACAGGGTCATTGTTAGACTGAGATCAATACTCTGGCATCCACACTGTTTAGAGGCATTTTCAATTCCAACTCTAGCCTCATATCAGCATCAGCTCACACTGTGGTGGTGTCTGTACTGTCCCTTTGCCACGTCCCCCACCCCTAACACACACACCTTGTGGTGCTAGGGATGGAAGCCAAGCCCGTGTATGACTGGTACAGGCAAATGCTCTACCGCAAATTTACACTCCCAGCCTGAAGCCCTCATACTCCTAGATGACAGAGGTGCCACTGTCCTCCCCGGGGGAACTCACCCAAGCTCACACCCCTCCCACACTTGCTGATTAGTCCTTTGCCTCAGTCAGGACAGTCCTGGAGGGTCATGGCAGCTCAGGACCCTGTTCATTTGGGACAGCCGTTCCATAAGCCTCCATACACACAAGCCCGGCCTCCAGAGGGGCTGCGCTCACAGCAGCTGGCACAGAGCCAGGCACCGGTGTAAGTGCTTCGCCCATCTTCTTTCCTGACAACCCCAAGACACAAGTACCTTCATCATGAAACAGTGAAGAAACATGTCCCTAGGTCTACCACCGAGCTATGGGACACACACACACACACACACACACACACACACACACACACACACACACACACACCAGGATTCCTGTGCAAGTAGTCAAGCTCTGGGCTTTGAAGGGTTGAAACCATCTCCTGGAACATTCAGAGAAATCACACCGTGTCAGGCAACAAAGATGTATTCTAGTCTGGGGAGTCTGCCCCTCACACTTCTTTTCCAGCATTTTCATGTTGGCACCTGAACACACAGCCCTGGGGTTAAATATAAGTTCAGTGCCCCTTGTCTGGGGACTTGGCCCCCAACAGGACAGTGGCAAATGTTTGGAGATGTGGTTTTGCTGATACTTGTGAAGAAGTCTACCGCTCTTTGCTAGGTAGAGGCCAGGGATGCTAGTCACAGGGCCGTCCCCAGAACTGGGCCCCAAATGTCAGCAGCACTGAGGGTGAGGAACCCTATGCTCCAGGCTGTGGAGATAGCTCAGGTGCTTGCCACCAAACCTGGCAACTTGATCTTCATCCTTGGCATCCACATGGTGAACAGAGAACTGAATTCTTCAGGCTGTCCTTGGCACCCACATGGTGAACAGAGAACTGAATTCTTCAGGCTGTCTCCTGACTATATAGGTGTTGTGGCACACACACACACACACACACACACACACACACACACACACACACACAGAAATTTTACTAACTAGAGCTATACAATGAGACCCTGTCTCAAAATAAGTAATTACAAATAATAAAAGCAACCATACAGCAGCCTAGCTTGCAATCTAGCCCTGTGATGGTCTTACCCTGAGGGAGGGCCAGTGTGAGGCTACTGAGAAGCACACTTTGGTGAAGGTGCTCAGAGATTCCTGAGGGGGATGCAGAGAAGGCCTGGGAGACAATCGCCCCTTTCACCTTGCACTCCAAGTGGGCTCCGGGGCAGTCACATGGCTGCAGGTGGCTAGCATGGCTGACCTCAAAAGGCCCCCTTTCCTTGACCACAGTTGTCCCTTCTTCCCAACTCCTCTATACAGTGCCCTTCCCTTGAACTCTTATCTCAGGGTTCCAGCTCTCCAAGCCAAGGCCATCTCTGTGAGACACGGACTCCAAGGAAAAGGTGAAACACCATCACCAAAAGCAATTTAGAGAGCAAGGCTTTGGTTTACAGTTCTAGGAGAGTCCATAATGACAGGTTTGGGGAGGCAGGGCAGCAGGTGGCAAGAAACTGAGGGATCACATTACAACCATACAAGAGACAGCAAACTAGAATTGAGCTATGCTATAAACCCCCAAAGCCTACCCCAGTGACACTTCCTCCAGCAAGGCTGTACCTCCTCAACTGGGGACCAAGTGTTCAATTACCTGAATCTTTGGGAAGATAGCTCATTCAAACCATTAGACAAGTTACCCTGCTCTTTCCTTGCCTAAGGCTTTTTATTTTTCAAGACAGGGTTTCTCTGGAGCCCTGGCTGTCCTGGCACTCACTCAAACTCAGAAATCTGCCTGCCTCTGCCTCCCAAGTGCTGGGAGGTGTGCGCCACTACTGCCTAGTTTTCCTAGCCTAAATTTGACAGTAACTGTTGTGGTGTTTTAAGACAGGATCTTATGTAACCCAAGCTAGCCTAGAGCTGTCTATGTAGCTGGGATTAGACATTTGTGACACCACACACCTGGTTTATGCAGTGCTGGGGATGGAATCCAGGCCCTTGTTAATGATAAGGAACCAGTCTACCAACTGAATTATATCTTCAGCCCTCACTTTTTTATTTTTTTAATAAAAGATTTATTTTATGTGTTTGAGTGTTTAGCCTGCATGTGTTTATGTGCACCATGTGCATGCAGTTCCTGAGATGACCCGAAGAGGGCGTCTGATCCCCTGAACTAGAATTAGGAATGGCTATGAGTCACCATGTGGGTGCTGGAAAGCAAACTTGGGTCCTCTGGAAGAGCCAGTAAGCCATCTCTTCAGCTGTGGCCCTAGTTTCTTTTCCTGA
Source organism: Cricetulus griseus (assembly GCF_003668045.3). Classification (NCBI taxonomy): domain Eukaryota; kingdom Metazoa; phylum Chordata; class Mammalia; order Rodentia; family Cricetidae; genus Cricetulus; species Cricetulus griseus. Next base: position 256,833,974 of record NW_023276806.1, read on the forward strand.
GGCAGGATCTTGCTATACAGCCTAGGCAAGTTGCAGGACAGGCTCCAAAAGCTACACAGAATAAACTTGTCTGAAAAAAACAAAACAAGGGCTGGAGAGATGGCTCAGCGGTTAAGAGCACTGACTGTTCTTCCAGAGGTCCTGAGTTCAATTCCCAGCAGCCACATGGTGACTCAAAACCACCTTGAATGAGATCTGGTGCCCTCTGCTGGAATGCAGGCAAAAATACTTTATACATAATAAATAAATAAAAATCTTTAAAAAACAAAACAAAACAAAAAGGAAAGGAAAAGAAAGGTAAGAAAACTTGCCTACAACGTCTTTTCTAGTCACCGGGCCTAGTATTGCACACTTGTGACACCCCCCCCACCCCACCCCACCCCACCCGCACCTGAGAGCTGGAGGCAGAAGCAGCAGATCAAGGTCAGTTTTTTGTTCAGAGTTAGCCTCTGCCTCCTAAGCACTGGGCTGTCAGATATGGACCACCATTCCCCACCCAAGGCTATCTAGTGCCTCAGTGGTTAAGTGGCCCTCTAGGGCCCTGGGTTCAATTCCCAGGAGACACATGGCAGCTCACAACTGTAACTCCAGTTTCAGGGGATCCATGGCACCAGGCGCACATGGGGTGCACATGTATATGCATGCAGGTAAAATACCCATGCACATAAAGTACAATAAATGAAACTTTTTTGGGGGTGGGGGGTAAGACAGGGTTTCTCTGTGGCTTTGGGGGCTGTCCTGGAACTACCTCCTGTAGATCAGACTGGTCTTGAACTCACAGAGATCTGAATGCCTCTGCTTCTCCAGTGCTGGGATTAAAGGCGAGTGCAACCACCACCTGGCTAATAAAACTTTTTAAAGATAAAATAAAGTCTGACTGGCCTGAGGAAGGTAGTGAAGGGAAAACCACTTTGCTTGATCTCTTTAGACATCGGGGAAGAGACAGATGTTATCCCTGGAGAGAAGGTGACACACACACACTCCATGAAAACTCAAGTTTCAGAGAGGCTAGCTTCATACATTCGGGCATCAGGGTAATTCCTGGCCAGAATGAGCGGCTGCTGCCATGAAGTCCCGGGAAGGTTAGGACACTGTACTCAAAGACCATCCTGGCTCACTCCTCAGTGGGGCTGTCTACTAGGGATGCTATCTCAAACATCACTTTGTGGGAAAGCTCTGTCCACCATCTTAGTAGGCACAAAAGGAAATGCTTCTGAAATACTGTTTTTCACTTATCAGATTGGCAGGAGATTAAAACACATGGTGTTGGCTGCAGTATGGGAAAACGGGCTCTTTTTTACCCCTGGAGGAGTGCTAATGTGCTACAATGCTAGCAAGGGCACTTGGCAGTGGCTGCTACCTCAAGCTGCTCCGATTACTGGAACAAAGCTCTATCCATTGAGACTGGTGGACCTGGGAAACTGAATTCTTACAGGTCCTGAGACTTGGAAGCCTTACATCCAGGCAGACTAGAGGCCAGTGAGGGCTTGCTTTTTGGTTCACAGTGAGTGCCTGCTCTATGTTCTCATGCTGCAGATGGGAATCAACAGTTCTTCATTTCTTTTTTTGGCAGTGCTTGAGGCAGAACCCAGGGGCTTGCACATGCTAGCTAAGTGCCTTACCACTGAGCTGCAGGCCCAGCCTCTCTGGGGCCTCTATTATAAGAGTCTGAATGTCATGAAGGAAGCTGTAATCTGGTGACCTAATTACCTCCTCAAAGTCCTTATCTCCTAATACCACCACCTTGTCAGTGGGTTAGGATTTTAACCTGACTTTAGGACACAAGCATTCATACCCTAAAAACTAGCAATGGGGCAGAAAGAGCAGAAAGATGCTCAGCAATTAGCAGCACTTGTTGCCCGGTCTTGAGGATGGGAGTTCAGATCCCAGCACCCAAAATCAAGCAGTTCACAAATGCCTGAGACTCCAGTTCCAGAGGCTCTAATGCCTCAATGGGCATGTACACACACACACACACACACACACACACACACACACACACACACACACACGATGATTATATAAGAATTCGGTTTCTAGGAAGTTGGTTCCAGATATACTAGTAAAATGACATCATGCCATTATAGCATGGCTTGCTGAAAACATTCTCAATGACATCCTCAATGTAAATAACAAGTAATCAATAAGGCATATGACAAGACACTCTGCAGCCACAAAAGCCAATAAGGATGTTGTTTATGTGTGGTGATATCTTGCTTGTACAAACAAAGCCTGTCTGAAGGTCAGAGAATGGAGCTTGCCACTAGCTAACCAAAGAGATCTGGAGGTCTGTACAGACAGACAGGAAACAGGATATAAGCAGGGAGAAATAGGAAATCATGCTCTTGTCTGCTGAGACGCTAAGGAGGTAAGGCGTGGCAGTGGTTTGCTCTTTCTCTCTGATCTCTCAGCATTTTCCTCTATATCTGACTCTGGGTTTTTATTACTTAGACCAATGGAGAACTCCATTTACATTTATGTAGCAGAATGACCTCTCAGAAATAGTGGGGTGGGGGTGAGTGGAAGTGTGGAGTGAGCTAGGCATATTGGTATAAGCCCTGTAATCCCTACACTTGGAAAAGCGAGACAGAAGGATTTCTGTGAACTTGAGGCCAACCTGGATGGCATAGGGAACTGAGCAGTGCATTCCTGAGCACACTCAGTTTAAGAAGAAAAGATGAACTGAGCGTGATGGATTTGTTGTAGTCCTGGCTCTCAGAGAACTGAGATAGGAAAGTTGTTTGAATTTGAGGTCAGCCTGGGCTGTACAGTTGAGTTCAAGGGCAACAAAAACAGAAGAAAGAAGAGGACAATGAAGTGTTAGACACCTTTAGGGGCACGTGGGCCCAGGACATGGAGCATGTTTAAAAGATGAAGGTGATGGGCAGGAATGCCTGTGGGCATGCCCAGCCTGCACCATAAAGTGAAGGGATACTGGGAAGGTATATAATACAGGAGTTGGCCCTGAAGGTGCCCACTCCCACCTCACCTAGCAACCAACAGCATGGTGACCTCATGCCAGCTGCTTAGCTTTCTACTAAGAAATGAGGTGACACACATTGTACACCAGGATGCCTGTGCTGCACTCAGAGCTGAGAGTGTACAATGAGAGTTGATCTATTTGAAGTGCTTAGCACTGTGCTGAGCATCCTGGGAGCCAGTGCAAGCTCATAAATATACACATTTACACAGTATAAAGACAAATGCAATAAAAATACAGGATTTAAAAAGCAACAAGCTGAGTTTGGTGGCACACACCTTTAATCCCAGCACTCGGGAGGCAGAGGCAGGTGGATCTCTATGAGTTGCGGCCAGCCTTGTCTACATAATGGAGTTCCAGGACTCCAGAACAGCCACAGCTAAGTTGTTTCAGAAAAAAAAAAAAAGGCAACAGGAATAAAGATAAAACAAAGGACATCTTGGGCTAAGTTGCAGGCCAACATCTGTAATCTTCAAACTTAGGAAACGGATGCAGGAGGATTCTCACTTCCATAGTAAATTTGAGGACAGCAAAAATCAAAAATAAAACAAAGTATATCTTGGTTTCTAATAAAAATGCAAACTCTCTGATGAGGCCCACAAAGCTCTTGAGTCTATGTCCAGCCTTCACATCCACACTCAGCCCTTGCCACTCATTCTGTCTTTCTGTTTTCCTTCCTCCCTCCCTCCCTCCCTCCCTCCCCTCCTCCCTCCCTCCCTCCCTCCCTCCCCTCCCTCCTTCATTTAACTTGGTCAACCTAAAGTCCAACTCAACTGTCACCAGCCCCAGCCCAGAAGGGACTGTGTACTCTCCTCTGAGCTGCCAGGCACCATAGCATACTTCTGCAGATGCCACCACATGTCATGTTGATTAAATCCCCATGGAGCATAAGCACACACTTGTTTTTGAGAATCACAAACAAGGAGCAATTGACTCCACTCAAATGAAACCATAGTAAGAGTGTTTTTTTTTTTTTTTTTTTTTAACTGTCAGACCAGTAAATTTCCACAAGTCTCAAGACAATGTCATGGTAAGGAAGCAGGCACTCAGTGGAAGTGAAGTTGACACAGAGTCAAGAGAATGGGTGACCCGTTTAGCAAGTGTAAGCAGCAAGAGACACACACAGAGCTATTCACTGAATAGACACACAAAAAAAGCAGGAGGTGGGCTTGAAAAGATGGCTCTGCAGTGAGGAGCACTTGTTGCTCTTACAACAGTTCCCAGCATCCACATGGTGGTTCACAACCATCTATAACTCCAATTCTGGGGGAATCTGATGCCCTCTTCTGACTTCTGTAGATACTGCACACAAGTGGTGCACATATGTATATACAAGCAAAACACTCATATAAAATGAAATAGAGGAATCTTTAAATTGAAAAAAGAACATGTCCTGCTTGTTCTTCCAGAGGATCCAAGTTTGGTTCCCAGCACCCAGATCAGACAGTTTACAAATTGTCTGTATCTCCAGCTGCAGGGGATCTGCCACCCTCTTCTGGCCTCAGTGGGTACCCATCTCACAAGCACATACCCCTCCACCCAACACACACACACACACACACACACACACACACTTTAAAATAAATATTATTTATTTAGAGACAGGTCTCTTTAGAGCACCGTTGCTGTCCTGGAACTCTCTATGTAGATTAGGCTATCCTTGAACTCACAGAGATCACCTGCCTCTGCCTCCCAAGTGCTCGGATTAAAGGCATGCATCACCATGACTGGCAAAAACAAAAAACAAACAAACAAACAAAAAACAACAAACAAAAAACAGAAGGTGACCTGAGAGTCAGACTGATGAGTGAAGAAAGAGGCCTGTGTCACAGCATTGTGAATCCATGAATCAGAAAGAAATTCTTTATTATTGACATGGAAGACACACTAACCACTAGGAGAAAGCATGGTGTTTACACATGCTATAAAAGGATACATATGTGTTTCACGCACACAATAATACATAAAACCATACTGACTCATCAGTGAGCCTGAGAGTCTGGGATGTGGGAGGAGGAAGATATTTATTATATATATTATTAAATATATATATTTCTGTCTTTTAAATTTTATGCTGTATACATATATTATCTACTCACAATTAAATAACTTATAACAAAGAAAAAACAGTAAATGATGTGTAGATGACCCTAAGTCATAAGCACCAAGAGAGGAAATACCTTGCGTTTGTTTCCAGGGCCAGAAGGGTCCATGACAAATCTTCACCTGCAGGCCGATTCCTCCATGACTTGCAGCTGGACCATCGAAGCTGATGTTCAGAGAGTCAAGCACTTGCTTCAGGGTGAGCCTGAGTGAAAGAGAAGAATGATAAACCTGTCACAAGGAAAATTCAAAGGTGGCAATAAATGGCAAGGCTCAGGCTCTTGTTCCTACAAAGACACCAAGAAGAGCCTCTGAGGACCCTTGGCTTGCCCTGGACACACCTCTGGGCTGGAGCTGCCACTCAGTGGGAGAGCACGTGCCCAGCATGCACAAGGCCCTGGGTTCTATCCCCAACTCCAGAAAAGGAAGAGTTACATGAAGCCCTTGGAAACCCCAGGACCCTCAGGATAAAGGAGTGCTGTGCTTTCCAAAGGTTTGGGAAGGCTTACCAGCTCCAGCCACCCCTTTCCTGGGGCAGTCCTGATTTGGAGGTAACAGAGATGTTCTAAACCTCCTTGTATAATCTGGCTTTACAAGTGCAAAGGCTCCACAGAGATGTTACAAGAGGAACAAAGCCTCAGGGCCAAGCGGGGCTGGCGCTCAGGCATCTTGGCTGGCTCCATCAAGCTGCTCCTCACTTGCCCTCCCCCTGCCTCTGCTTATTCACCTCTTCCAATGCCTCAGTGGCCACCTCACCCCACTGGGATCTCAGCAGAGGCTTCAAGCCTCAGGCCAGCCCTCCAATCACACCTTCTCTTGGTCAGAGGAGGCAGAACAGGTTCCTGTGTGTTTATCTATCTCCCTGGCAACACAGGCCTCCACAGGAGGGTGTCATCCAGGTATCTGTGGGTTTATGTTTCCTGCCTCTCCTTAGGTGTGTTCTGGCTTTCTGAGGCTGTACCAATCTACTCCGTTTCTGCATGGCTAGCTGACCCCCTACCCTACCATGAATCATAATTGGCAAATTCCAAACTCTGTGCAGCTGACAGAGAGAAATTATGTTTCTCACACTCCCTCTAACCAGAAGGCTCCCAGGCCTACCCATGATCCCCTGCCTACCCATCCCTCTGCACAGCAGTCCAAGTCCTCGTCAAGCCGGAGTGGTGCCACCCTGACCCTCCCATCCTCCAGGTGCACACACATTCCTGCCTCTGGCCTGCGTGTGCTGTTCCCTTTCCACAGACTCTGCATTAAAGATGTTGCATTTCATGTTCTGCTCAACTAGAACATTCGTTTCAGGCCACTTTTTAAAAAGTGCAGCTCCTTCATCAACTCCTGCCAATCTATTCTGTGGTGTGAGTGCTGCCTCTGATCTGCCTTGCCAAGAAGGCAGCCACTCATATGGCCTGCATCACCAGGTCTCAAGTCCCTGTCAAAGACCCTGAAACACGTGGGGTAGAGGGCAGGATTGGTCCCTCCACACAGGCTTGCAGTGCCTGCCTGGCCTCTGGGAGGGCTCTGCTGCACACTTCCTGTTCCCCATGTTGCTAACCCAGACTTTGCACACTACCCTTGTGGCTCTTTTTTTTGCTTGTCTCCCCATTCTCCAGTTATCCAGCACCATGAACAGTCCTGCTTTCTTTCCAAGGCTCACTGCCTGACAGACACTCCATGTGTGTTTTGAGCCATCCATCCCCAGACACTTGTAAGTGCCAGGAAGGCAGAGGCCTAGGTTCACTCTGTGCTGTTTGCCAGGATCTCTATCCATATGGTCTCTATCCAAACGCTCAGAGGCTGTTTGTCAAATGAGCGAGTAGAGATGGGAATGGTAAAATGGGGGAGAAGCCGAAAGACTGCAAGAGAAGCAAATGTCAGACGTGTAGACCCAGGCACTGAGTGAAGGCCTTCTCTGTGCAGGGTGGGAAGACCCTGTCTGGCATGCCCCTCACACACATACAACCTACAGAGGTCTTAGTTTTGTTCTGTGTGTCTTGTTTTGTGTGAATGAATTCCCTAGAGGCAGGAAGTGTATCTGTCTTGTTCAGCACAGTATCCTTACAGCTGGTGCAGTGCCTGGCATGCACAGAAGGCTCTAGATCTCTATGTGCTAAATGAATGAGTGATGAGTGGAGGATGAGTGACCCAAAAGAACACAGAGCTGGCAGGGGCCTCCCTGGCACTTGGGGCAGTTTAGACTCAGGGTGGAGGATCTCTGGAGGGCCTGCAGTCTTACTGCAAGGACAAGAATGGGGGACGAAGACTGAGAAGAGCAGGGAGCCCCAAACATTAGGGGGAGGCAGAGTGGTGACTGTCTAAATGTAAATGAACAAGAAGACCCTAGTGTGGTCTACCTAGAGGACTTGGAAATGAGTCCATGCTGTCCGGCCTGCGCCCTGCCCCAAAGTCAGCAACCAGGGCTGCCTGCTCTCAGTGCTGGTTTCCAACCTCTGCAAAGTGGGTGTGGTTGGAGAGAAAGGTTAAGTCTGATCCGGTAACTGTATAACCACCTTTAATTCCAGCACCAGGGGTAGAGAAGCAGCCAGAGAGGGCTCTGGGGTAAAGAATGATGACTGCTCTTCCTGGGAACTTGAGATGGGCTCCCAGCACCCATATTTGACAGCTCACAGTTTCTTTTTTGGTTTTTCCAGATAGGATTTCTTAAGACAATGTTTCACTGTGCAGCCCTGGCTGTCCTGGAACTCAGTAGACCAGGCTGTCCTCAAACTCAGAGTGTGCACCACCACACAACTCACAATTCCTTATAACTCCAACTCCCAGGGATCCAGTGCACTCTTCTAGACTCCAAAGGAAACTGCCCTTTGATTCTAGCCCTCAGGAGGCAGAGCTGAGTTTAAAGCTTGGTCTACTTAGGAGTTTGAGGCCAGTCAGGGACACACAGTGAGTCTCCCTCTTTCTTTCACACATACACAGCATGGAAGGAAATAGATGAAATAGAACTGATAAGATGTTGGGAGTTTTGTGTTTGAAATTTATAATAAGATGGGCCTGTGAGCATTGCTACCCAGGAGGCCTGTGCACAAGTGGTGATCACAGGCCTGCCTTCTTTCTCTTTCTTTCTTTACTTCCTTCCTTCCTTTTTTTTTGGGGGGGGGTGAGTTTGAGACAGGGTTTCTCTGTGTAGCTTTGGAGCCTATCCTGGCACTTGCTCTGGAGACCAGCTGGCCTCGAACTCACAGAGATCTGCATGCCTCTGCCTCCCAAGTGCTGGGATTAAAGGCATGCGCCACCAACGCCTGGCTTCCTTCCTTTCTTTTTCTCCTTCCTTGTTTATTTTCGTTCTTTTGAAACAAGGCCTCACTATGTAGCTCTGGCTATTCTGGACTCATTATGTAAACAAAGCTGGTCCCAAACTCAGAGAACTACCTGCCCCTGCCTCCCGAGTGCTGGGATTAAAGGTGTGCACTATTATGCCAGGCTCCCAGGCTTATTTCTAATAGCTTTCAGAAGAAGAGAGAGTCCACATGCCAAGCAGCATGTGGATTGTGAGACAGACTGTTAAACTCTGGCACAGCTATACCATGAAAAGTCACTGTGCAACGGAAGGAAACCAACTAAACTGGGCATGGTGGCACATGCCTTAATCCCAGCACTTGGAGGCTGGGGGAAATCTCTTTTGAGTTTGAGGCCAGCCTGCTCTAAAGGATGAGTTTCAGGTCAGACATGGCTAACCAATTGAGAGCCTGTCTCAAAAACAAAAACAGGGGGCTGGAGAGATGGCTCAGAGGTTAAGAGCACTGTCTGCTCTTCCAGAGGTCCTGAGTTCAATTCCCTGCAACCACATGGTGGCTCACAACCATCTGTAATGAGATCTGGTGCCCTCTTCTAGCCTGCAGGGATACATGCAGACAGGAAACTGTACCTAATAAATAAATAAATCTTAAAAAAAAAAACAAAAAATGAAAACGAAGTAAAAACAGACTAATGACACAACCACCTAAATAGGTCTCCAGAGGCCTATGTAGAGTGAAAAAAGTCAACGGCCTCAAAAGGTGACTTAATAATTTCATTGATGTGACATTAAATCTTAGAGATGGGGGACTGAGCACCAATGGCAGAGTCATGAGAGCAGATGCGTGTGGTTATAAAGAGAAGCACAGTGAATGTGATGAGGTCACTGTGCTACCTTTGTGGTTACATAACCCTGCATGACAACACTGCTAGAAGGACGTGTGTCAGTGCAGATGCGTGCACACACATACACACATACCCACACACACCCTTCTCTAACACACATAGACATGAATGCACACATGCACACAATGCTATCTGCGTGAGCTCAGGGGACCTTATCACTGCCAACACTGACTATGACATGGCAGTACTAACGAAGACATGATGGAGGGCAAGTGTGCGGAGCTGAGACACAATGGACTTCCATGTACATTTACTATGTAGCCATGGAAGGCCTTGAACTCCTGACCTCCATGCCTCCACCTCTGAAATGCTGGGATTACAGGCGGCCTGTCTACTGTAATTCCTTCAAAAGGAAAATTCAAAGATTCATCACAGATATACACTGACACATTGACAGAGTAAGGGATGCAGGACTGAAATTAAAAGAAACAAACAAACCCACTGCAGATGTCTAGGGTCTAGATGAGGGGCAGAGCGTGCACACAGGTGCTCACAAACTAAGCACAAGCCGTCTGTGCCCTAGCACCTGAACACAACAACAGAAACTTCACAGGAAGAAGAACTAGAGGAAAATAGATAAAACAGACATGACAAAATGCTAAGTTCTGAAGTTGGGTGAGGAATCTTTCTTTTTTTCCCCCTATAGATATTTTTCCTGAGAGTGGAAGACTCTTTAGGGTTTTATACACTTTCTAATTTGGGGCAGTTGAGGCAAAAGACTTGTCAAATTCAAGGTATGCCTGGACTGCAGAGTGAGTTCAAGGCCAACCTGGGCAAATTAGAAATTAGTAAGCCCTTGTCTCAAAACTAAAAGTTAAAAAAAAAAAGCTAGTTTTATACCCAAGAAAAGCAGTGTATAGTACTTATTTACCTGTCATTTGAAAGGCCCTAGGTTCAGATAATTTACTAAGATTTATTATGAATTTTATTACAGGCTTTCATAAATGACACTTTATTTTTCCTCTAAGAAGCCTCTCCCAACTTATAAAAAATAGAAATATATAGATACACATTGAGAATTCTATGCCTCAACACAACATCAGTCAGGTCAAATCACAGTGTTGCGGTTGAGGTCAGGGCAGCAGGAGCCCCTCCTACCCCCACCTCCCACTACATGTCCAACAGGCGTTGGCTTCAGACAGTGACAATGGTACAGAAGTGTGGGAACTAGAAGGAGCAGGAAGAGCAAGGTGTGGCAGCTCCTATCTGACCTTGGGACTGGGTTTCAGATGATGGGCCATGAGCTGCGAAGTATATCACAAAGTCTCACAATCCAGTCGTGTCGGTCTTGTTCTGACCTGGAAGTTCTGAGTCACTATGAAAATACTCCTGTTTGGTTCAGGGCCCAGAAATCTCACTTTCTCACCACTTCGTGTCCTTTCATCAATTCCAGACTGAGCTTTTTTTCCTCCAGGCAAAAGGACCAAAGACTCCAGAGTAGAGCGAGGAAGGTGCTGGGAGCCAGGTCTCACACCTTAATCGCAGCATGCGGCAGGAAGACCACTGAGCCTGGGATACACAGTGAGCTCTGGGATAGCCTGGGCTATAGACCAAGATCCTTTCTCAAAAACACACATGGTGTCGGGTGACAGAGTGAAAAAGCAGCAGCCACCAAGGTGGAGTATGGAGAGAAATATTAAACACAGGCTCAGAGTTCCAATCCAAGGAAGGACTTAGCCACTTCATGTCAATTTCCACATGTCCATCCATTCTTCCTGGGATTTGGTTTTCCAACACCACTTTCCAAAACCAGGCAAGGACAGCAACTTGCACAGTGTGTTCCTTGAGGCATGTTACATGATTAGTGGGGAAAGTGAAGGATGGCGTCTTCTTCCCGGGAGGTGCAGGTGGACGGGGCAGACTCGCTTCTTGACATGTCTGGTCTCAGCAGGACCCTCTCAGCCCACTTCCTCTGGTGTAGACTGTGGCATTCCACCATCAGCTGTATTTCTCAGCTAAGCCTAGCCCTCAAAACAAGCCCACCCCCACCTGCTAAGTCCTCTTCCTGGTGCTTAAAGTCCATGGCTCCTCTATCAGTCCCAGGAGAACTAACCACACCCCAGGCTCTGGTCAGACCATCATTCCCAGAAGACACATGTTCCAAAGGGGATGACCCCCACTGTGGCCAGCTTTAATGAAATGCTGGTCAGAGATTCAAGGCTACTCTGATGGCCACTGTCATCTTCATTAAGACATGCACTTCTAGCTGCTGCCAGCACCAGATCAAAGCTGCAGTGTGGGCCTGTTTCTAGCACAATGAGGGTTACACAGTCACTTTCCAACAGCTCCGCAGGGATCTTGGAGCCCAGGTGCAGAGAGAAGTGAGATGAGGCTCTGGGCTGGTAAATCAATGCCATGATTCTTGTGAGTCAATGCAGGGGATCCAGGTGGCCTGGAAGATATACTTGGCAGTCTTCCTGGCAGGGCTCAAAGCAGTGGACCCTTTTTTTCCTGCCACTTTCCCTGGCCCTCCAGGTTTCAAAGGAATCAAGTCCTGTGATTAATCAATGAAGTTGTCAGCAGCCCCTGGCCTGTTTGCAAAACAGGATGTCTTCAGAGAAGGCTGCTACTAAAATGATATGGCCTGGGCAAGGGCAAAAGGATGTCACCTTCTTCTTCCCTCTGATTTCACGCCCCCAGGAAAGCGGCGTCCTCTCCCTTACAGGGCAGTTTCCATCTCAGCTCAAGAGAGGGACCTGGAAAGGAGAAGAACCAGAGAGCCTACCAGGGGGCCTCTTGCTCTCCTGGGAGGGAGCAGCTCTAGGGCTGGCAGGGTGGTCTTGGCTGCAGGACACAGGCACTGAAGTGCAGCAAGTACATATGGGAGCCAAGGAGGAGAGGCAGAGGAAGATGACTTCCTCTTGCCCAAGTAATGCATGCCAAGCTTGCACCCACTGGTGAGCCTGTTCCTGCCAAGAACCAACAAGCAGCTGGGGCAGGCCTGGACCCCAGCCTCCAACTCACTTCTTCCTGCGGATCTTGGGCTTCTTCACAGGGCGCAGGTAGGGGTTATCAATGACATTCTCCTCCCCGTTCCGGCTCCCAGACAAGGAGGAGTTCTGCTGCAGTACAGAAGCGTTCTCCTTCTCAGCTCCAGAGTCACCCTTTGAGTAAAAGCCGAAATAAAGCAGAGCGCCAGTGGTGTGAGGAGACACTGCCCACAGCCACAGCCGCCAGTGGTGTGAAGAGAGAGACTGCACTGTCACAGCCACGGCCACCAGTGGTGTGAAGAGAGAGAGACTGCACTGCCACAGCCACAGCCGCCAGTGGTGTGAAGAGACTGCACTGCCCACAGCCACAAGTGGTCTCTTTATTGAGAAAGGAGAAGATGGAGCCACTGTCTTTCCAGGGTCACCATCTCATCCGCAGACTCAATGAGACCTGGGGAGTAATTAGCTCTAAAGGGAGCTTTGACAAAGTGAAAGACTCCAGGGTCCTTAGTCTCTTCAGAAGGTGGGGGGCGTGAAGTTGGAGTGAGGGTTAGAATTTATATGCTTCAGGGAGGAAGCCTAACGCAACAGGGTGACAAAAGGAAGTGGCCATGGGTATTGTGGAGTAAGAGACACAGGGTCAGAACCAATCAGGGAACAGAATAGGTCTCTTCTAGGCCCAAACTAGTGTAAGTCCTAACACATTTATCCAAAATCTCTCATTTCTTGCACTTAGAACAAGGACAAATAACCATATTCCAGCATATTCCAGAACTTCTGGAATTCTGAAGTGAAGCCCAGCAAGGCAAAGCAGAGTCTGCAGATACCACACGTACATATTGTCAATGCCTGTCACCTGTCAATCGGGCGCTTTATTAATTTTTAGCAAAGTTTGATTTTGGACCATATATATATATATATAATTTAAATTTAGAAAGTGTCCTGGATGCATGGGTAATTGACTTTCCTTTCCTTATTAATGTTTATACTCTCCTTTATTTTCCATATATATATTTTTTTTTGGTTTTTCGAGACAGGGTTTCTCTGTGTAGCTTTGGAGCCTATCCTGGCACTCGCTCTGGAGACCAGGCTGGCTGCATATTCTTTGTTTTTAATTTATTTTTGTTCTTTAAAGTGAGCAGTGGCAGCAGAGTCATTCAGGCAGGCCTAGCCGAGAAGCTGACCTGGCAGCGCCCCCTGGTGGCTCACCAAGGGTTCCCTGGAAGGACTGAGTTGTCTTCTCCAATAGGTTTAAAGGAGGCCTCGGACCCCAACCAGCAGTGGCTGCTGTCACTGTGATACTCTGAGAATTCCTCTCAAGGGACAGTTGGCCTGGGGTGAGGACACCAGCCTCTGGCTTGCTGGCCTGAAGACTCTGGGTGGCTCCTAGGTTGGCTACATACCCACAATATCCATTAACTCTGTTCCCCCCCAAAGCCACTTTCCTGTAGAGTACATGTGCTTGATTCTTCCTGCATTAAACCCGATGAGTAGACCTACAGCCATTGAGTCCCTCTTCAAAACAACTGCCACAAGACCAGCTGTGCTCACGTGGGGCCAGGTAAGGGGGAGGTCTGTGTGGACACCCAGCTACTGGGCTGCCTGAGTTCTTTGTTTGTTTTTGTTTTTCGAGACAGGGTTTCTCTGTGTAGCTTTGGAGCCTATCCTGGCACTCACTCTATAGATCAGGCTGGCCTTGAACTCACAGAGATCCGCCTGCCTCTGCTTCCCAAGTTCCAGGACAGGTTCCAAAGCTACAGAGAAACCCTGTGTCACAAAAACAAAAACAAGACAAAAAAGGGGGGGTGTCACAAGCTCCTTGGGCCACTTGGGCAAGGCAGGAGGACACGAACAACCCCTACCTATCTGCTTCCATGCCAAAGGTTACAAGTCTGACCCTAACCCTGTGCTCTCTCTCACCACCAGTTCAAACTCCCATCTGCTTGCTTGACAGCTTCATATAAGCATTCCATAGGCACCTCATATTCAATGTGCCTCAGCTTCCCCCTCACAACCCTCCCCTCCCCTCCCCCGTCCTCCCACTGTGGTGACAGAACTACCATCCTTCAGGTGCTCTGAGCCAGTGACATCTCCACTGCCCCTATTGTGAGCGCCCGAGGAGGAGGAGCCACATCTATCCCTGGCCAATGTGACTGTGACAGCTTCCCAACAGTACCATCCCTCTTGGGCCCACTCTTACCACAGCGATCAATGATGCTTCCAGAAGTTCAGAAATGTCCCTTCCTTGGCTCCATGCCCTCCTGTAACTCCGGCTCACCCAGCTCTTCAAACAACTGGTACCACCAGATTGGCCCTTCTCTGGCTCTCCATGCCAAACACTGGTGTTTCTCAGGCCCTCTGCACCAGCCATTACTTCTACAAGGACTCTTTCCCAGAGAGTGGCACAGCTCATCTGTCCTCCCCACTTCTAGTCCCTTGCTTGGTGGTCCACCTTCAGTGTCCTATTACTGAGAGGCAAAGCCTCCACCTCACTGTGCTCTGCTCTGTCCCAGCACTTTCATCCTGAACATAGATGACTTTACAGACCACATTTAAATCCATTCTCCCACTGTAAATATTGGCTCTCAGAGGCAGAGGTTTTATCTGCTGGGGTGTTTGTTTTCCTCTAAGCAGCCAGAATAGTATCTGACAATGGTCACTGAAAAACAGGGGCTCACTGAGTAGATGATTGTGCGGCTTCTCATCAAAGAGTAAAAGTTAAACTTCTGGGTTGCTTGCACCAGAGAGCTAGCTCAAATGTATGAGAAAACAAAAACCAAACTATTAACCACTCTAAAAATAATGGTTCCTTTATGTTCAAGGACATGGAGAAGAGGTCAGGGTTAAAGAGTTCCATAGCAACAGATCCTGAAAGACACACTGTCGCCAGGAGATAAAAGGACACCTTAAAATTGGTCATTGAGTGAAGTGTGACTGTGTGCCCTGCTATAATCCCAGCACTTGGCGGGGGTGGGGGGGTGGGGGGGTGGGGGTGGGGGTGGGTGGGGGGTGGGGATCAGGATTTTTAACACATGGTAACAAGTCCAAATAACTGTCTTTTTTTAGTGTACTTTGTGTAAAATAATGTATGGCTATACAGCCTGAAACAGCGGAAGGTACCACAAGTTAGCTCGCTCTACCTCAGGCTGGCCTTGCAGGTGCTATGACCACTGCCTGGAAAGTCCACCCTGAGACACATGATCAAATATTACATTCTACATTCTCCCATCCCTTCCATGGGTCCTTCTGGGACCTCTTTAACTCCCTGAGGGTGGGGCTTTGTCAGTCTTGCTTTCTACTAGATTCCCAGACCTGGAATGGCATCTGGACCCACAATGCTCATCAGCTGCTAAATGAGACTCCCCAGAATTTGTCTCTGGATGAAGACTAGTCACACAGGCCCATCATGCAAGCTTCTAACAGACAGCCAGAGTACCTGGGTAGGCCCTGTTCAGTTCCCAGGGCAGGGTCCTAGTGTGGGAAAAGCTGTTTCAGGATGTGTGAGGCAGGCAGAAGAGGAGAACCCACCGTGCTGATATGAAGAGCGATGTTCTCTGTGTCTGTCTGCTCATCCTGTTCTGAGGAGTCTGTCTCTTCCATCTGCTGGATCTCCAGCTCAGAGGGAAGCAAGGCTGTGAGGTAGGGGATGGTGAAAGGTCTGGCAGCAATCACTGGGAATTGGAAGAGAGACACGACTCTGTCGAGCAGCCAGAGGGAGCCAGGTATGAATGTTGCCCAGTTACCATAACCTCAAGCTAGATAATTTCCCTTTCCCACAAGCCTCTGTGTGGCAAAGCTAAGGACTGCTAACTTACAGGTCTGGATGGCTGCCTGAGGTGATGTGTGGGGAATGGCTAGCAGGCACCGAGTGGACACTCACTAAGTGAACAGACCAAGCTCCCCCATTCAACTCTGCATAACCCAAGGTCCCCTATGGAGACGAGTGACTTGGTCAACAAAGCCTAAATGAGATGTAGCCTAGAAAAGGACACTGGTAAGCAACTGGCTACAGATGCCAGCGTTCCTCCTACTACCTGGGTCACCACTTCCACAGGAGACTTTGCTGCCCAGGGCTCAGCCACCAGTGAGGTAACCTAAACTCACTGCCTTGAGCAGCCTTTCCATTTGGAGTCATCCTTTAGGAAGAGTCTCTCAGAGCTTGGAGGAAGGATCTAGAGAAGAAACTGCACTAGAGAAAAACACAAAGGCTTACTCATGTCTCCCCACCACACTGAGAGAAAGCAAAGATGGTGAGATTATCTCAAACAAAACAGGGTTCCCAGGGGGGTGACTCTCACAGGGGAAAGTGCTGACATCATCCTTGAAAAGACTCTGGGTCTCGCCTGTCTTGGCCATGAAACGGGTGAGGGCTCGCTCCACATCTCGCCTCTGAGATGCAGCCTTCTCTCGCAGGACCTGGTAGTCAGACACTGGTTCACGGTATGTCTGGAACAACAGAGACACCAGGCTGAGCCCATGCTGCATTCAGCTCTCCTCAGGCCCTGCCTTGCTGCAGCTATGTCCTGAGAACATGACCTGCTGACTAAGGTTACATGAGGAACAGCATACAAAAGAAAGAGCTCATTTCAGTACAGGAATACTCATTAAGAAAAGTGCGGCCAGGCGTTGGTGACGCACGCCTTTAATCCCAGCACTCGGGAGGCAGAGGTAGGTGGATCTCTGTGAGTTCGAGACCAGCCTGGTCTACAAGAGCTAGTTCCAGGACAGCCTCCAAAGCCACAGAGAAACCCTGTCTCGGGAAAAAAAAAAAGTGCAAATATTTACTACATAGTTGACTATGGCAGCCAGCCTGTGAGTTTGAGGCCAGCCTGGTCTACAAAGCTACACAGAGAAATCCTGTCTCAAAAACAAAAGAATTACAGAATACCATCTTGTTAGCCCATGCCCTTAATCTCAACACCTGAGAGGCAGAGGTAGGAGATCTCAGTGAGGTCAAAGCCAGTCTGGTCTAAAAAGGGAAGGAGGGAGGAAGAGGGGGGAGGGGTAATGATACATACTTGTAATCCCAGCACTTCAGAGGTAGAGGCAGGAGGACCTGAAGCCTGAAGTCATCTTTTTAACTACATACTGAGCTGGAGGCCAACCTGAGCTGTCTACGACTCTGTCTCAAAAAACACCAGTAAAAGAAGCTTCTTACATTATTTTTATTGTCAGGATTTAACATACCATATAAGAGGTATGAATACTATGAATTGATCTGTATTCCCATAAAAAAATGTTTAGATATAGTAAGCTAACTACTGGCATCTCATATGACTTTATTTGTCAACAGAGTCACCAAGATGTCATTGATTAGGAAGAGTCATGAAGTAAGGACAATGGTGTCCTTATGGGAAGACAAAATATTTAATCTGTAGAGGTGGAAAGCCAGCACCACGTGGAGGGGACAGGAAGATTGGAGCGACACATCTATAAACCAAGAAATGCTGGAGAAATGTTGACACACTAAGGCAAGGTGAACACGATTCCCTTACAGGCTTTACAGGGAATATGGCCCTGATAACACCTTGATTTTCAACTTTTGGCCCCCAGGCCTATAAAGTAATACACTTCTATTGCTCTAAGTCAGCTACTTTGTAGCACCTTATCATAGCAACCCCAGGACACTTTGAGGGACTGAAGTCCAGGGCAACTGTATCAATTCCTTCCCTGAGTCCTGTCTCTCTTAGAGACAGCATCTCACTCTGTAGCCCAGGCTGGCCTCACACTCATGGCCACCCTTCTGCCTCAGCCTTCCAAGTGGTGGGATTACAGGACTGAGCCATCATTCCCTATAACAAGATTGCTGCTCTCTAGGGAAAGTCAGAGAACTGAAAGCACTTTCATCTGCAACCTTTCCTCAGCTGGTTTACATCACTCACAGCCCCTGGGTGGCTCCACCACTCACTGGAGTTTTGATGTAGGTGTGGGGATCCGGAAACTCAGGAAAATGGCTGGGGATGTGTGGTGGGTGGGGCCGGTTCTGCCCCGCAGTGAGGGCCTTGGGTGTCACTGGCTGATTAGTCACTGGAGCTGCAACAGAATCACAACTGGTTACTTGTTCAACCCCTGAAGTCTACAGACAATAGTCCTTCTTCAGCCCCACCCCTATCTTCCCACTACACCATGACTCAGCACCTTGTATTTCTATTGATAAAAAGCCATCCATAACCTCTTCAGATCAGCATACAATGCCCGGCCTTGTCAGGTCATCTTGCTTGATATTTCAATCTGTGACATCTGCCTGTAAGCCCCTTGCATCAACAGGAGAGTGGCTGTCACCAAAGTCACTACATAGTTGAACATGCTGAAGTACAATACTCGCATTCAACGGGCTGTTAGTCTTCTTCCCAGAGAGTGAGGACACTAGGAGCAGTGTTTGGTGTAGTCTATGCTTGGCATGCACAAGGCCCTGGGGTCCAATCCCCAGCACACACACGCTGCTCAGAGACCCCAAATAACAAACACTGAGCTGGGGGAAGTGTGGGCTTAACAATTGTGGAGGGGAAGGAAGATGGCACCTTCCACTGCTTCTCTCCAATGCAGGTGGCCAGATGGTTCAGTGGGAAAAGACTTGCCACCAAGCCAATCTGCAGGACCCACATGGTGGAGGGAGACAGCTTCCACCAACTTTTCCTCTAGATGGCCACATGCACACCATGGCATGTGCGTGCACACACATAATAAACAGATTTAATATCTAACATGATGCCAATGCAAAAAAGTGACTTTAAGAAACAAATACAGTGGGGCTGGAGAGATGGCTCAGTGGTTAAGAGCACTGACTGCTCTTCCAGAGGTCCTGAGTTCAATTCCCAGCAACCACATGGTGGCTCACAACCATCTGTTATGAGATCTGGTGCCTCTTCTGGTGTGCAGATATACATGGAAGCAGAATGTTGTATACATAATAAATAAATAAAATTTTAAAAAAGAAAGAAAGAAAGAAACACAGCAGTACCCCCAAGTCCTAAAGACTAAAGCAGTTACTCCTTACTTTAAGGGACCTAGTTATCCTAAAGAGTAAACTTTTTACATAAGGGGATACATGATACATATTTTAGACTTTTGTTTGCTTGTTTCTTAGTCATAGTCCTGCCTATGTATCCCACAAGTGCTAGGATTACAAGAGTAGCCAGTAAGCAGTGGCAGTTCAGATTATGCAAGCCACAAAACCCTGCCTTTATAACATGAAAGCAATCACAGACAAATAAATACAACTGCATGCCAATAAAATTATATTTACAAAAGCAAGCATTGGACTACATTTACCAACCCTGATCTAAAGGAGCAAGAACTTTCATAGTCTTCCTGTATCGTTGCTTGCTTTTCAGGGTTAAAGTACAAGGGCAGTGGTTCAGAGTAGCTTAGAATCCTCCTGTCCAGATAAAACCAGGCTGTGGGTAGCTAACCCACCCCAAAGACTGGAAGGGAGCTTGCAAAGAGCCAACAGCTGCCACTCTGATGCCTGCCCTATTCTCCAACCGAGTCCCACCATAATCACTGTATACTTACTAAGTCCCTGGGTTCAAAGCCACTTACGTGCAGTGATGACCATTCTCTGAGACCGTTTAGCATATGCAGGAAGAGTGTCCACATTGAACCCTAGGGACAAGAAAGCCAATCACTGCGTAGGTCATTGGATACTGAACATGAAAAGCGAAGTTAACAGTGTGAAAAGGGCTGGGCATTGGTGGCGCATGCCTTTAATCCCAGCACTCAGGAGGCAGAGGCAGGAGGATCTCTGTGAGTTCGAAGTCAGCCAGGTCTATAGAGCAAGTTCCAGAACAGGCACCAAAGCAATACAGAGAAACCATGTCTGGGGAGGGGGGGAGAAAAAAGGAAAAGAAAAAGTGAGAAAAGGGGGCTTAAACTCCCAACTGAGCCACTATTCTGCCTCTCAAAAGAAGATCCAGCAGAGCTCCCCAAAAAGGACTCAGGGGGTCTCCAAGATGGGCTCAAAGGATTCTTTCCTCTTAACTTTCTAAACTAAAAGCAAATCAAGGAAAACACGAAGGAATCCATGAGCACTCAGCAGACACCCCAACCCCCAGGCCTCCCTCCCTGCCTAGGGATCCTAACTCAGAGCACTGGATGCTGGAGATGCACTCACCCATTTCAACCAGCGTGACCACGATATCCGACAATGTGGGCTGGGTCCTGGCTGTGTGCTCGCAGTAAGACTTGGCACTTCTCCCGATTTCCGAGATGTCTACAAGAGTCAAAGGCCACGGTTCCTCCAAATTCAATATAGGATTACCAGGTGAGCCAGCAGTTTTGCTCTACATATATAGCTAATGACTAAAGTCAGGGCTCAAACAGGCACTTGTGCACCTCACACACAGCAGCCCAAATTCACAACAATCAGAAAGTGGGAAAGAAACTGACAAATGGACGAATAAACCAACTGGGGTATACACATAAAATGGAGCATTTTCTTTCTTTCTTTCTTTATTGGTTTTTTGAGACAGGGTTTCTCTGTATAGCTTTGGAGCCTATCCTGGCACTCTCTCTGGAGATCTCTCTCTGGAGACCAGGCTGGCCTCGAACTCAGAGATCCGCCTGCCTCTGCCTCTCGAGTGCTGGGATTAAAGGCGTGCACCACCAATGCCCAGCTTCTTTGTTTATTTTTAGACAGGTTCTCAAACTCTATATGTAGCAGAAACTAAATTTGAACTCCTGATATTGCTGCCTCCACCTCCTAAGGGCTAGGATTACAGGTGTGCCCACCCTATCCAACTCTACAATGGAGTAAGTAGTCAGTCTTCAAAAGGAATGACATTCTTCAAAAGGAATGGAATCTATAACATGGATAAACTTTGAAACATTATATTAATGAGATAAGCCAGGCACAAATGATAAATATTTTCAGATTCCATTTATCTGAAGTACAGAGAAAAAGCAAAGCCAAAGTCAGTGATTTAGGTCAATGGTAAGGTACTTCCTACCAATGACCTGAGTTCCATCCCTGGGACTCATATGGTGGAAGGCACACACTGATTCCCACAAGTTATCCTATGACCTCCATATGTGTGCTATGGCATGCATATAGTCCCTATCACACACACAAATAAGTAAGAGTAATTTTTTTTAAGATATGATATATATATATATATATGTGGTGTTTTGAAAGAAAATGGCTCCCAAAGGGAGGGGCACTATTAGAAGGTATGACTTCATTGGAGTAGGTGTGGCCTTGTTGGAGAAAGTGTGTCACTGTGGGAGTGGGCTTTGAGGTCTCCTATGCTCAAGCTACTCCCAGTGTCCAAGTTCACTTCCTGTTGCCTGTACATCAAGATGTACCCAGTACCATGCCTGCCTGCATGCCATTATGGTCCCCAACATGATGATAATGGACTGAACCTCTGAAACTGTAAGGCATCTCAATTAAATGTTTTGCTTTATAAGAGTTATTGTGGTCATGGTGTCTCTTCACAACAAGAGAAACCCTAAGGCAATATATACATATACACACAGAGACATAGAGAAAAAGCAATTCAAAGACATGGGTACAGGTTTCTGGGCATGGGTAATGCTGAGGGTTTCACAGCACTGTGAGTGAGTGTTCACTTACCACCACCACTGCAAATGGTTAAAATGACAATGTAGCTACATATTTTTTTTACCACACATACAAATATCAAAATAAACAGTCTTATTCTACAAAGGACAATTTTTGTTTCTTCTGTCTGAAGGTAAGCCTCAGCCTTCCAAGGAAAAGGGGGCAGTATCTAAGATGGCATTTCTGCAGCACAGTGTTTCTTGGTACTCACAGCTCTGCAGCATCTCTGTCAATGTTTCCACAGATGCTTTCTCAGCACTCTCAAATCCTGCCTCTGTCAGCAAGGAACTCACAACCACTTGCAGAGTCCTCCTCCGGGCCAGATGGTAGTTATCAGCAGGATTAGTGGACTGTTTACTTCCTGATCTCTGAGAATCAGAAGCCCAGAAAGAGGATACTTTTAACCACCAGACAAGGATGCAACCAGAGTTCACACACCATCAGTGGCAAACAGAAGTCACATTACGTAGTTCACTCAAGCTGGCCTAATGCTAGAGAAATAGCCTAGGATGACATTGACATCCTCTAACTTCAACCTCCCAAGCATACAAATTACAGGTGTGTACCAACTTTTGCCTGGATAGCAAAGGTTCTCTTTATCAGTGTTTAATACTTAGACTTCCAGATCTCACCAAATGAGTAATAACTGAGCATCCAAATCCAGAGGCTTCCAATAGGATAAACACTACTTGCTCAAAAAAAAAAATACACGTAGATGTGTGTGTGTTGTGTGTGTTCATGTGAGGCCTGGAGAGGGCGTGGGATTCCATTAAGCTGGAGTTACAGGTGGTTGTGAACTAACCCACGAATTCCGGTGTTCTGGAAGAACAAAAGCGGTCTTAACCACTAAACCATCTCTCCAGCCCCTTCACGTCTTTCTGGAGCAAATTATCAGAATATATACAGAGGTGGTGCACGCCTTTAATGCCAGCACTCGGGAGGCAGAGGCGGGCGGATCTCTGTGAGTTCGAAGAGATATATAGAATTTATACACCTGCTGTCTCTTGTTCCATCTCCACACCACTTCATTAACAAGGAAAATTAAGACAGCAACAACATGGGACGCAAGGGAGGGCTGAACTAGCTTCAAAGGACGGCAAGGAAGGTAAATATTTTGAAAAGGAACTCCCTTCCAACTTTAGCTGGCCAGTAAGAGGATGAAAACAGCCTCTTCAGACCAATCAGAAAGTGTTCCGGGTTCCCACCCTCAACAGGGAACGAGCCAATCATGTCTCAGCTGCACCAATTTAGGAGGCCGCCGCCAAGCAGCGGGGAACGCGTTTGGCCAAAAAGATTTTCCAATCATCAGGTCTCAGAATGGGCTTGGGTTTCTCTGTCCGAGATTGTGGCCCAAACCATGGAAAAGATCCGGAAGACCCAAACCCTTTCGGCTTTACGCCGCGCCTCCCGACCCTTACCGTTCCAGAGCCACCAGGCCCGGCCGCCGTGTCGGCCATCTTGCTCTCGCGTAGTGCGCGTGAGCGCGGGGCACGACGGGACTTGTAGTTGTCGGGTGGGGAGGAGGCGAAGGGCGGGGCCGCAGGTGCTCCGCCTCGCGGTTAAGCTCTGCGAAGTGTGTTTAGGGGGTGGGAGGGGGATGTAGGTCGGAAGACTTTGTGTGAGCCAAGCTTTCGCGGGCCTTTTAGCGGCTATGGCAATGGCTCTGGGAAACTCTCTGTGGGTTGTACGGAGTTAAGAAGAATCTATTTGGCCAGAAGCCAGCCATCTATAACCCTAGCACTTTGAGGCTAAGCCGGAGGATCTGGAGTTCCAGGGCAGTTTGGGACTACAGAAGGAGACCTTCCCTGTAGGAAAAAAAAATAAGTAAAAAGTAAAAACAGGGGCTGGAGAGATGGCTCAGAGGTTAAGAGCACTGTCTGCTCTTCCAGAGGTCCTGAGTTCAATTCCCAGCAACCACATGATGGCGCACAACCATCTGTAATGCGACCTGGCGCCCTCTTCTGGTCTGCATGGATACATGCAGACAAGAACACTATACATAATAAATAAATCTTTAAAAAAAAGTAAAAACAAAGCTATGGATATGAAATAATGTCTCAGAAAGTACACTTAAGAACGTAGTGGGGGGGGGGCCTGGAGAGGTGGCTCAGCAGCTAAGAGCACTGGCTGTTCTTCCAAAGGACCTGGGTTTAATTCCCAACACCCACAACAGCCTACAACTGCCTGTAACTACCTCCAGGGGATCCGACACCTTCACACAGACATACATGCAGGCAAAATACCAATGCACATAAAATAAAAATAAACTATTAATAAAAAAGAACACACTTTTGGGCTGGAGAGACTGCTCAATGGTTAAGAGCACACACTGCTGTTGGAGAGAATCAGAGTTCAAAAATCTCAGCACCCATGTTGAGTGGCTCAGAACTACCTGTGACTTCAGCTTCAAGATGATCTGATACCCTCTTCTGGCTCTGGGGACATTCACACGTACAATCACACACACACACACAAATAAAACAATAAAATTAAGTGCTCTTTTAAAAAATGTATGCATTTGTTTTATGTGTATGGCCATTTTGCCTGGTCTACAAGAGCTAGTTCCAGGACAGCCTCCAAAGCCACAGAGAAACCCTGTCTCGAACCCCCCCCAAAAAAAATTAAAAACAACAAAAACATATTGTGTAGGGGCTGGTGAGGTGGCTCAGCAGTTAAGAGCATTGACTGTTCTTCCAAAAGACCTGGGTTCAATTCTCAGCATCCACATGGCAGGTCACAACTGTCTGTAACTCTAGTTCCAGGGGAATCTGATATCTCCACCCCAATATACATAAAATAAAGGTTAAATAAATTATTTTTTAAAAAAGAAAAAGAAATATTGGGGAACTCTGGACTGGGAATTCTTCAGGAGAAAGCTTGCCTCTTCTTACGCATTCTGGCCTTTCTGGCCGTTACAATCACTGGGCTTGAGTTCCAACACATGTTAGCTCTGACTCTGGCCACGTTCTTACTGTGCCTCCGTGTTCCCACCCCCCCACCCCGCCCCCCGCGTGATAGATAACTGGGGACACGGTGAGATAACAGGTGTCACGGTTCCTGGCTGTGTGGTAAGAGTTAAAAACTCAGACCTGCTGTTTACTTCCTAATCAATGTGCGCCACGAATTGCAGATGCCCAGGAGGCATCCCGTGGAGTGTGTGTACACCTGAGCCTG
This sequence comes from Cricetulus griseus, assembly GCF_003668045.3. Taxonomy (NCBI): domain Eukaryota; kingdom Metazoa; phylum Chordata; class Mammalia; order Rodentia; family Cricetidae; genus Cricetulus; species Cricetulus griseus. The sequence goes on from NW_023276806.1 coordinate 256,858,878, forward strand.
GCGAAGACACACCCCCAACTACCACCACCTGGGGCTGAGGATCAGATCTGTAGACTCTCCGTGCAGTAGCGATCAGAGCTTGATGAGCCCCCTCCTGGCTGCACTGGAGTGTCAGGAACCAGACCCTAGCAGAGCTCAGCACCCAGCTCCTTTGTCTCGCCCGCCCCCTCGTCCCCACTTCCTGCCCAGCTTCTAGCTAGCGATCTGCGATGCGGCACGGACTTTGTAAACACGCCGCGCCTGTGGGGTGGACGCCTGTTGTGTTTGGGTGCCGCGGAAGCGGGGTGCACGCCCCTGTCCTGTCCGTGCTGGCGGCTGTGATCACGCCTACTGTCCAAAAACAGATCTCCAGCAGCTGGAGAGAACGTGAGGCCGCCATCCGAGCTTCGGGGGACTCAACTGCCAAGAGGTAGGCTTGGGGCTGGAGAAGCCAGAATAAATGTGACGTCAGCATCGCCTGCTTTGTCTGGGATGTTCCTTAGGGTCCTGGTTGGAGACTCTGAGGTGGAGATAGCAGGTGGGTGGGTTCAGCCGCTCAACGCGCCACTTTCCCCTCGGTTTTGTCCCCAAAACCTCAGTTCACTTTCCCACTGAGTGTGATGTTTTGACCAGAGAAGCAAGCCCCTCAAAGGTCCTTGAGCCTCCTAAATGCGTGCACGTCCTCACAGCCTCCCCTCCAGGCTGATGTGCAAGCCCAAGGATTTAGCAGCGTACATCAGCCTTGGAGGTTGGAAAGCCAACCAGCAAGGCTAGAGAGGTAATGGTGCTTGAGTCAGCCAGAGCCAAGGAAGAGGGGCCAAAAAACTAGAACTTTCCGGAAGATCCTGAGGGTCTGATGTGTACCAGGTCTCATCCGTCTGCATCTTGTAAATGTAGACCAGAGAGTAATTGAAGAAGCGGGCTGCTGTTGCAAGGAAGCAGTATTCCTTTGTACTGGCTGAGCACCTACTGTGTGCTTGATATCGTTTCTGTATGCTACTGACTTACTGAGCCATTGATGGTGTTGGTCTTGGATTCGACAGAGATGAAGGGTGAACGGCTCTGGTGATAGGTTGGATGGGAAAGGGACATCTGGGTTGGGTCCCGGAGGATGTTTTTGACCTCATAGAGAATTAGGTGGGAAGTCTTCGAGGTACTTACTACCCAGAGGTAGACTGAATCAAAATGGTGTTATTTGGCACAGGGATTATACTGGTAACTGGAAAACAGTCCCGCCTGTTCTCACTCACTTCCAGGCTTAAGGAAGTGGGAATAAACAAGAGTGATTCTGGAAAAGACAAGCTGCAGAGCTGGAGCCCCAAACTCCAATTCTGTGCAGCCGGAGGGTCCCCCTGGGGATGGCAGGACAGTCCATACCATAGTGAATACTGACTCCCCATCCTGGACCCTGGCACTGTTTTCTCCAACAAGCCCTGTCCTCTGTCCATCACTACTGCACCCTCTGGGACTAGTCCTGGGTGGAGAAGTGGCTCTTCTACACTTTCCCCATACACCCTAGCACAGCTGGTGACACATTCACTTAACACTTTTTCATGTGGCCACACTCTGCCGATGTTGGGGACATCATGGAGTAAAATCAGAGCTCTAGCCACAGAGACTGGAATGGAAAGTGTCTCTTTCCATCAGGGCACCACCAGTCAATGCTCAACCCTCAAACCCATGGTCACCGCCTCCAAGGTCCCAACCTTTTTTTCTTGTATGTTTCTCTTCATCAAGGACTTGGAATGCTAACAGAGTTACATAGCACCTTCAAGTGTTTATGTAAGTGGTTTAGATGTAGCATCTCACTTAATAGCTGTAATAAATGCATTAAATCAACTCTTATTAGTTCCATTTTATAGATGTGGAAACTTGAACACAGGAGATAGAAGGCCCCTTTAAGAAGGACAAGAAGTAAATGTCAGGGAGCTGGAGACATGACACTGCCCAAGCAGAGGACCCAGGTTCAGTTCCTGACATGGTAACTCACAACTACCTATTTCCAGGGCTTCTGATGCCCTCTCCTGGTCTCTCCTGTTCTCTGCAGGCACCAGGCATGAACACAGTACATACATGTAGGCAAATGCTCATACATATAGCAAATCTTTTTTTAAAAAAAAGAAATGGATGTCAAGTTGAGTGGTAGTCTACAGTGAGTTCCAGGATAGCCAGGGCTACACAGAGAAACCCTGTCTTGAAAAACAACAACAAAGAGGAGAGAGAGATAGGATGTCAAGAGACAGACTTTAAATCCAGCTCACTTGACCTGGGAGATCTGTCCTTTGCTTTAAGACAAGGTCTTGCTGTTAACCCAGACTGGCCTCCAACTCCCAATCTTGACTCAACCGGATGAGAGGTACCCATCATCACATCCAGGTCAGTGTCCCTGCTCTTGGCCACCAGGTGAACTGCCTCTTCAACTAGTCATGTAGACTCTGCAGGTGCTAGCTGAGGTGAGTCTGTGGGCTTGCACGGTCTCTTTTGTAGAAGAGCTTGGACTCTGATACTGTTTACAGAGAGTACCCAAAGGGCCTGCTCAGGGTTCTGAGGACAGCACAGCACAGAGGCAGTACCCTGTCTTATGTGGCTTTGGGTGTGTGCATGGGTGGATGTCAAGCATCTTTAGTCCCAGCTCTTGGGAGGGAAGCACAGACAGATCTCCGTGAGTTGGATGCCAGCCAGGTCCAGATAGCAAATTCCAAGCCAGTCAGTGCTACACAGAGAGACCCTATAAAGATGCACAAAACGTATTTATTTTATACGTATGATTGTGTTGTGTGCATTCATCTTTGTGTACCACATGTGTGCCTGATGCCCACAGAAGCCAGAAGAGGGTGCAGGATCCCCTAGGACTGGAGTTGACTTCTGGGAGTTGCCATGTGGGTCCTGGAAAGCAAACCAGGTTCTCTGGAAAAGCTGCCCATGCTCTTTACACTGGGCCATCTCTCCAGCCCTCACCTTACTTTTGGATGCAGGAGTTCCTCACTGAACCCGGAGCTTGCCATTGGGCTAGCCTGGCTAGCCAGGAAGCCCTTGTCCCAGCCCCTGGAATCCGCCTGTCTCTCTCCCTGTCCCACCTCACTGCGATTGCATTACAGATGTTTGCAGCATTTGCATGACTGCTTGGGATCTGAACTCAGTCCTCATGCGTGCGCAGCAATTACTTTCCCAATGAGCCATCTCCTCATTTGTCTTTTGAGACAGGTCTCCTAACCCCAGTTAGCCTGATCTCTCTAACCTTCACACACAGGCATTACAGGCTGTGCGACTACACCTACTTTGTGTTGTGCACAATCCAGCTTAGACCCCCATAGTCTACATCCCAAGAAGAGCATTTAAACTTGGTATGATACAGATATGGGGAAGCATGAGGTGCTGTCCCCTGGAACGCCCTATATCATCACTTCTTGAAAAGCAGCACCCTCATGTCTGCCTCACTTCCCACGGGTTGGAACAATCCCCATGACATGAGCCTCTTTAGAGGGAAGCCTCCCTGAAATCTAGCTATTTTCTCTGCTCCTCTCTGAAACTCTCCCTAAGGAATCCTCTGTACGGATTTGGGGATGCCCAAGGCAGGTCGTCCCTATGCCTGCTACAATCAAAAATTAATAATCCCAGCACTCAGGAGGTAAGAGACTAGCCAGTGTCTGTGAGTTTGAGGACACCCTGATCTACATAGTGAGACCCTGACTTTAAAAAGACCAGCTTATGGAGCTGGAGATATGGCTCAGAGGTTAAGAGCCCTGGCTGCTTTTCTAGAGGACCTGGGTTCAGTTCCCAGTACGCACGTGGCTGCTCACAACTGTCTGTGACTCCAGCTCCAGGGGATCTGAAGCCATCTTCTGGTATCCACTCCACATGCACATGGTGCACAGACATACATGCAGGCAAAACATTCATACGCATAAAAAAACAAAATTGTTTTTAAAAAAAATAGCTAAGCACTGATCCCAAGAAGGGGTGCCTGTTGAGATGGATGTTGATGCTGGCATTTGAGGGGGAGGGAGGGTATGAATAATGCAAACATAGGCTGCTCTGCCCTAGTGTGGGGTGCAGTGGAACCCTGGGCACACCCCCTGTCCTCTGCCCTCTCTTGGCCCCGAGGAACAGGCTGTACCCTTGAGAAACCACAAGAGGAAGTTTAGGGCGGCTTGTGGGTGGGGAAAGTTCTGGGACCTCAGCCAAGTTTCCCTTTCCCTGCTGAGCAGTAGGTGTGTTTATCTTGCCCACAAAGACTTTTAAATTTTAAATCCTCTGAATTTCAAAGATCTGTCAATCCCTGTCCTGGTCTTGCTGCTGGCCCAGGGCACCCTTTCTGCGTTGAGATTGGAGTCTGTGTTTCAGTTTGATAGTCTCTGGTCTCAGCCGATCACCATTTCCCCAGAGCCCCAAGAACCTTCCAACTCTGGGGAACGTGGCTCCAGCAGCCACTTGGGGGTGTGAAGTGTTCCCAGGGGCTCCTACATGTTTCATTTATTTGATACTCACTGTAATTCGAGGTAATGCACCTCTGTCTCCAGGTTATCAATGAGGAAAACAGAGGTCAGAAAGGCTTAGGATCATGACAAAGTCACACCTCTAGTAAGTGACTGAATTCAGGGTTTGAAGGTGGATCTATCTCAAGTCACAGTATCTGCTTTTTACTTTCAGTAGTAAAAGTTTCAGTCTAAAGGGTTTGTTGTTGTTGTTGTTGTTTATTTGTTTGTTTTGCTTTTTGAGATAGGGTTTCTTTGTATAGCCTTAGCTATCCTAGAGCTCCCTCTGTAGACTAGGCTGGTCTCTTGAACTCTCAGAGATCCACCTGCCTTTGCATCCCAAGTGCTGGGATTGAAGCCATGTGCCACCACTGCCCTACCAATCTTCTTGTTTTTAAATAATGCTTTGGAACGGAAGAGGTGGCTTGGTGGTTAAGATGGCTTGAGGTGGCACACTACTTTAATCCAAGCACTGGGGAGGCAGAGGTTGGCAGATCTTTGTGAGTTCAAGGCCACCCTGGACTGGTCTACAAAGCAAGTTCCAGGACAGCCAGAGCTGTTACACAGAAAAAAAAAAAAAAAAAAACAAGAAAGGAAAACAAAACAGAACAAAAAAACCAGCACTGGTTGCTCTTCCAGAGAACTGGGGTTTGTTTAATTCCCAGCACCCACAGAGCATCTGCACATGCTACACAAATGTACAAGCAAAATACCCATACATGTAAAATAAATATATTAAATATATTAAAAATAACGCTGCAGCTGGGTGGGGTGGTTGAAAAGTTTCTGCACCCGATAAGTCTCTCTGCTGATGCAGCAATCCAAATCAAATCAAATCAAACCCACTTAGGGAAAAGCCAGTTTAATGGATACAACACTCACGGATGACTTTCCAGCCCCCCAGAGGAGAGAGAATAGAGAGATGGGAAAACCACAAGTCTGTTTTCTAGGGGACAATTTAAATACCTGGTGGGAGCAGTCTTGAGCATCTCTGTGGAAGGGAAATCATCATTTGGCGGGATTTCTGAGATGCGGCAGGAGAGAGATAGTAGAGGGGGCCTTGGGGTGATGATTCCACCAGAACATTCCAGACTCTTTGGGTATATGGATGCCAGGGGCGGAGGTGAAGCCTCCACCAGAATAGCGGTGCCTGTCTTTAATCCCAGCAGTAGTAGATGGTCTCTGTGAGACTGTATGGCTCTAGGGCTATGTAGAGACTCCATCTTAGAAACAACAACAGAAATGCACAGGCTGTTCTTCCAGAAGACCCAGGTTTGAATCCCAGCATTCACATGGCAACTTACAACTGTAGTTCTAGAGGTCTACATTGTCTCTGCCAATTAAAGATTTAAAAGCAGAAAACACCTTGAGTACCACAGGTAGCATCTGAGAAATCTCAGAACTACAGGCAGACAACAGCAGATGAGTCACAGTTGAAGTAAGGCATTTCTTGGAAACAAGGAGACACATGTATGCAACAGACACACACACACAAAGGGACCTGTGACGCTGGAAACCCAGTCTCAGGCTGGAGGCTTTTAAGTCTCTGAAGAATTTTTCTCCCTTAATTTAGAGTTGGTCAGTTTGAAGAGAAACAGGGTGGTTAATTGTCCCACAACTGATGTGTAACAGTCAGGCCTTGAACTGTTGAGCAAGTCCATCAGCAGGGAGTCGCTAGTGGGAGACAGACACCTACAAAGCCTTTGTCTCAAGTCAGGGGGGTGAGAAAGAAACCCTCCATTTGGGGAATTCACCGCCAGCATTATCTTGCAGTAGGATGGTGTGGAGAAGGGAAGGGCTTGGGGTGGAAAAGGAATGGATTCTTTGCAATTAAATTTTTTGAAAAAGGTCAGTAGAGTTGGAGAGTTGGCTCAGTGGTTAAGTTAGTGGCTCACTGGCTGTTCTTCCAGAGGACACAGGTCTGGGTCCCAGCATACACTTTGGGCACGGCACAACTGCCTGTTACTGCAGCTATAGGGGATCTGATACCCTCCCTGGACTTCTATGGGCACCTACATACACCTGACAAACACATAATTTTTTTTTTTGAGACCGGTTTTCTCTGTAACAGCCCTGGCTGTCCTGGAACTGGCTTTGTAGACCAGGTTGGCCTTGGACTCACAGAGATCATCTGTGACAACCCCCCTCCCGCATACTAGAATTAAGGGTGTGTGCCACCACCACCCCGCCTTTTTTGTACATAAATATTTTTTTAAAAGGACAGCCAAGTGGGGAAAAAAGATAAACTACAATGGTATTTGGTATAGTGATGAATGCTTAGTCTCAGCACTCAGGAAGCTGAGGCAGCAGAATCATTGAAAGTTGGTTGGGGCCTAGGCTATGGATTAAGACCTTGTCTCAAATCAGTCAATCAATCAATCAATCAATCAAGACAGCATGAAAAAGTGAGGCTAAATTCCAGAAAAGTGGAATGTGAGATGTTTAAATGTTTGAGGTAGTTTTGGGAAACATGAGAGCTTAAAAAAAATCTTTATTTTGCTAAGTGGTAGTGTCACACGCCTTTAATCCCAGCTCTAGGGAGGAAGAGGCAAGAAGATCTCTGTAAATTCTGAGGCCAGTCTGGTTTACAGAGAGATAGTTCCAAGACATCCAGGACTTCACAGAGAAATGCAGTCTCCGAACTCCCCCCCCCCCGTGTTTATTTTAATTAATTAATTAATTAGGTTTTTCGAGACAGGGTTTCTCTGTGTAGGTTTGGAGCCTGGAGCCTATCCTGGCACTCGCTCTGGAGACCAGGCTGGTCTCGAACTCAGAGATCCGCCTGCCTCTGCCTCCCAAGTGCTGGGATTAAAGGCGTGCGCCACCAACACCCGGCTGTGTTTATTTTATTTTTAATTGTGTAAGTGTGTGTATATGCACATAAATGCGGGCATCTGCCGGATGTGAGAGCCATTTAGTGTGGGTGCTGGGAACGGAACTTGGGTCATCAGCAAGAGCAGGACAAACTTTTAACCGCTTCGCCATCTCTCCGGCCCCATAACTTTTTTTCTTGAGTGGTTGGATGTTTTTGTTTTATTCTGCTTTTCCATTGTTTTGAATAATAATATTTACCACGTAGCCCTGGTACTATCGTAAGTAGACCTGGCTGTCCTCAGATTTGTCTTTTCTTTCCGGGAGCTGAAATCACAGGCTTGGAAAGTACCCCACCCACTTGGCAAAAATGGGAAGACTAACAAATAACTGACCCCTGCCTAATGACGTGAGTTCCAGCCGCAGGAGTCTAGAGCGCATGCGCTGCGAGCCTCTGCCTGAGTGTCAGCGCGCAGACTCCACCCCTTTCCGCCTGGAAACTGTGTTGCTCACCGGGGCCCCCTTGCGTCATCGCTCGGCCGGCCGCCCGTCCTGGCCCATGGTTTTCACACTCTGTCCACCGGGCGGAGCTGTTGTCCAGAGTGTCGCTTTAGGGGCCCCTATTGGGTGAAAAACCCCACCTGGTCCTTCAGGCGCCAGCTGGTTTCCTGGGACCTCTGTTCCCCTCATTCCCAGCTGTTTACACAGAAAGTTGTTCTGTCGGACCCGGAAGAATCTCCATAAAATATGCTCTTAACAGCTCTGGCCCAAGTGTGCAGCAGGCCTGGGAGAGGCTCCTTTCCCCAGACAGGGGCCTCCCTAAGCCTCTTCCCCCTCCTGACCTTCCTGTGTCCTTGCCACAGAGGGACCCAAGTTTCTCCAGCGCCATTATGTCAGGGAAGCTACCCTAGAATGACCGTTCTACTCATCAAAGGGTGTGACACTTATATTGTTGCCTGTGGGACCTCGAAAGCCACACCTCTCTGAAACTGTTAGCCCTTTGCAGCCTGACCAGCTCCCACGCTGGGTAAAATTCCCCAGCAGTCTCTCCCGAGATTAAAGAGCAGAGGCTGAGCCATGGCTCTCACAAGGTGGGGCAGAACAATGATGGTTCCTCCAGTACTGGGCCAGACTGCTGCTGGTCGGTCAGAATATTAAAAAAGCCATAAAGGGCCAGGTGTGGTGGCGCAGGCCTTTAATCCCAGCACTGAGGGAGGCAGAGGCAGGTGGATCTCTGTGAGTTTGAGTACAGCCTGTTCTACATGCAAGCTCAGGCCTGCCAGAGTACAGAGAGCTTGTTTCAGAAAGAGACAGAGACAGAGAGAGAATGGGGCTATGGACTATTGGGACACAGCAGACAGGGCCCAGGATGAGCGAGATGGCCACAGGCACCGGAGGACTAACCCAGAATAAAATCTATCTAGTATTTCCAAGCACTTATTTCCAGCCCATTCCTTCCTAACCCATCCCTCAAGAGACAAAGAGGACAGGAAACCCATCCTAGAGGCAGAGAAGCTGCTGCATAGAGACAGGCTTCCATTTGCGAGGCTCAGCTGGTAGGCTATTTGGGCTGTTTGGCTGCAAAGGCATTTCACCACACATTTTCACTATCTAGTCGCATGGACAAGCTGCCCAGCTCTGTTTTTTGTGGGCTCCTTTCTGGCTGCTATTTCTTTGTCTGTTGCCCCTCTCTCACAGTAGCTAATACTAGCTAAATGCTTACTGTATGCTAAGTAGCATCTCCCTGTCTTCACAGTGCAGTGAGGAAGTGGGCATGCCAGGGCTCAAACCCAGGCCTTTATATGTGCTAAGCAAGTACTTACTGTCACTGAGGCCCAGCCCCAGCAAGACAGGCATTTGTTATGCCTTTACAGATGAGGAATCGAGGCACAGCCTAACCTGCACTGTGTTTAAGAGAAGATGCAAGGTCCAGCTTAGTGTCAGGCGGTCACAGGTCCGTATGAGTGAGAGCTTCATAATGTGAGCATCATTTTCCAGCCTATACTTCTAGGGTGGGCATGGGGGCTATCCAAAACTAGTCTTGGTTTCTTTCCTCATCACCCTGCCTCTGTCTGTCTGTCTGTCTGTCTGTGTCTGTTTCTCTCTCTGTCTCTCCCTCTCTCTCATACACACATATATACCATACATACACCACACACACACACACACACACACACACACACACACACACACACACACTCATTCCCCCTTTTATGAGACAAGGCTGAATTTCAGGCTGACCTGAAATTCACTATGTAGACTAGGCTGGTCTTGAACTCACAGAGCCTGCCTGCCACTGGCTCCCTGGTGCTGGGATTAGGAATGCATGCAACTACACTCCAGCATGTTTGTATTTGTTTTTAAGACATGGTTTCACATAGCCCAAGCTAGCCCCAAGCTTGCTTTGTAGCCAAGGATGGCCTTGAGTTCCTGATCCTCCTTCCCCCCCTGCTGAGATCACAGACAGACACCACCACACCTGGTTTATGTGGCACTGGGGACCCTTCCCAGAGCTTGGTGTGCTTGCTAAGCAAGTGCTCTACCACCCAGCAGGAGCCCCAGCCCCACAGCCCTTTTTCTTCTAGAATAAAAATAGACCTGCAAGTTCTGTCCTGTAGGGAGAAGGTTGGACAGAGTCCTTAAAGTTGGGGCAATCCCAGAAACTCCCAATTCTGGCCCCAGAGTTTTCTGCTCCAACTCAGCCTCCCTCCCGTTCTCTGTTCTCCACTCTCCAGGCCAGGCGACTCCTCCCTGCCCCTCCCCTGGGCTCCCAAGAGTTCTGGGAAAGGAAGTCAGGGCTGGGGCCTCAGACAGATGCAGGCCTTGAGTATCCACTTAAGCTCCAGCTGGAGGAGGGGGGCCCTGCCAGGGGAGGAGAGGGCACCTGTAGGGTCCCATCCGCCTGTCCCCTGAAGGGTTCTATCTGCTGTCACAAACTGAGCTCTAGTTTGTGGAGCTTGCTGGGCTAGGTGCTTGGCAGCCACTTTGAATAAGGACACCCCCCCCAGGGTGGGGCTCCAGCAAGTGAACAGTAGTACTAAGTTGGCTTGGGGGTGTTGGGGAGGGAGCTCTTTCCTCCTAGCAGCCGTCTCAGAAGTTCACAGCTGCTTTTTGCTTTCCTGTCTGTTCTCCACCCCTCTTCCTAAAACACACTCAACACAGACACACCTAAGACACACTCACCACACCCAGGGACACACCCACCTAAGACACACTCACCACTCACCCAGGAACACACCCACCTAAGACACACCACACACTCAGGAACACATCCACCTAAGACACACTCAGGAACACACCCACCTAAGACACACTCACCACACACTCAGGAACACACCCACCTAAGACACACTCACCACACAGGAACACACCCACCTAAGACACACTCACCACACACTCAGGAACACACCCACCTAAGATACACTCATCACACACCCAGAAAGACACACTCACCATAGACCCAGGAACAGATACACCTAAGACACACTTACCACACACCCACCTAAGACATACCACACACCCAAGAACAGACCCACAGTGGAAAGGATCTTGGGGTCAGGGGCCTCAGATAGACTAGGTGGCAGAGCAAGAGCAGAGGAGTAGAACATTCTCTAAGCCCAACTTTCCTCCAGTCAGCGGGTACCAGCTCCCATCTTTTTCTTTTGACTTAGCTTCTGTCCGTTAGCCACCTGAATTTTCTCAGATTTCCGAGTCTCTAAAGAGACGGTCTCTTTTGGGGTAGGCCCAGACTTGATATAACCACTAAACTTGACCTTGGTGCCTCTGGGTGGGCCTCAGAAAGTTTCCTCAGGCACAGCTGCGGAGAGTCATTTTGGGTGTTCCACAGCTTATGCTGTGTGGATTTTCTTTCTTTCTTTTCTAAAAAATAAATAAATAAAACATATTTCGTGCGTTGGTAAGGTGTATGTGTGGGGGCATGTGCTTAGAGGTCAGAGGGCAACTTACACAAGGTGGTTTTCTCGTTCTATCATGTGGGTTCAGGGGCTTGAACTTGGGTTGCTAGTAAATACATTTATAATAAGTATGTGTATTTAAAAACTCAATTCTTACTTATTCTCTACCTGAATGCTGTGTGGAGCTGGAGCTCGGTGGAGACCTGGTGTAAGGTATCCCTGGGTTCAGTCTCCAATACCCCATAAACTAGAAGTGGGCCAATGGCTGTGACCCCAGCGCTTTGGAATTAGAGGCAGGAGGAAGAGATGTTCAAGGTAATCCTTGGACTTGTGGCCAGCCTGGGATACATATGCCCCTGTCTCAAAAAAGAAAAACAAGACAAAAGGTTGAAAAAGATAGCTCAGTCAGTGAGGTGGCACTTGGGCACACACTGACCTGAGTTTGATCCCCACAGCACAAGTAAAATGCCTTACATGGCATCAAGTGCTGGGGGCAGAAACAAAATTCTGGAGGCTCCCTGGCCATCCAGTTTAGCCCATCTGGTGAACTCCAGGCCACTGAGAGACCCTGCCTTGAAGGAGGTGCTGGCCTTCCTGACACCTTGGATTGTACTGTGACTTCCACATGTACCCACATGTACACACATACATGCGCAGGTAACAATCGGGTGCTATGAGGCTTTGGCATTTCACATAGCAGGAAATGGAAGTGCGGGGGGGGGGGGGGCGGGGGGGGGGGCAAATGACTTAGCCCAAGGTCAGTATTAAGAGCTCACACCTTTTATCCCAACACTGGGGAGGCAGCGGCAGGCAGATCTCTGTGAGTTCGAGGCCAGCTTAGTTGGCAAGTGTATGTACCCACCTATCAGGGGAGAGTGAGATGACATTAGGTTCCTTACTGTGACAGTGCCTTACGCATAGTCTTGGCACTGGTAAAGCAGAGGATTGGGGCTCCTAAACTCATTGTGAGTGACTTTCATGTGTGTCTTGGACGTAGGTGGTTTAGTGAGTGTGTTGTCCCCAACCCTCACTCCAGGCATGCCAAGACATCCTGGCATCCCTGATCCCATAGGTCTCTAAGCCAGAGCCTTGCCCCAGCAGACAGATATTAGGTGTCACAGAGGACCCAGGAAGCAGGAGCTGGGGGGTGGTGGTGGATGTGAGCTTTGCTAGGTGGGGCTGGGACTCTGACCTATCTGTGGAGCCCTGGATGAATCAGCCTGACCACAGCCACCCAACAGAAAAGAAGGTACAAACATTTTCTTCTGACTCCCCCTCCAACGTTCATTTTCTTTTTCCTTGTTCTTTCCCATTACAGCTTTACTGGGGTGTGGCGCTGGGGCAGTAGCTGAGGGCACAACTCAAGCTCATGGTTAAGCTGGGTCTTGGGACTGAACCAGTGAGTTGGCCCTTGAGGAAAGTTTGAGGTCTCCCATAGTTCACCTAGAGATGGGCAGCAGTTCTGCCTAGGGCAAATGACACATGCCCCATTCAAAGGACAGGACTGCATAGGTATAGGGCTCAGCCACCTGATACAGTCATCCAGCCACATCTCAAATACGGAGGCTTTAAAAACCTTCATTTGGCTGTTCTTCGTGTGTAGTCGTGTTATCATGTATTCAGTGTTGGACTCAAAGTCAGGGAGAAAACTACTATTATGGGGCTGCAGAGATGACTCCGTGACTGAAAGCACTTGCTGTTCTCCTATAGGACAATTCCCAGCACCTAGGTCAGGTGGCTCACAATAGCCTGTAAGCACCCAGGGGCTCTGATGCCCTCTTCTGGCCTTCCTGAGCACTACACTCACAAGTATGTAGCCACACTCATCCTCACATTTCCTCTCCATCTCAAGCAAAACAATATTAAAGCTAGACATCATGTTCTACTCCTGTAAACCCAGTACTTGGTAGGTTGTGGCAGAGGGATCATGAGTTCAAGGTTAGGGTTATGTCATTGGCTATACAGTGAGTGGGAGTCTAGCCCAGGACACTTGAGACCCTGCACATAGAAAAAAACAGTTCCCCTATCTGCCCCCCCCCACACACAATTACCACTATTCAAATGACCTTAATCTTCTTCTACAGCCCGGTTTGTCTCTGCGAATCTGCAGTGTTGGCTGGTTTTCTCTGGAATGGCTGAGTGCTGTGTTGAATTGGGGACCAGAGCTATGGCGAACCAACAGTACCTAGGTTTCTTTGACCAGCTGTGGTCTCCTCCAATGACATTAGTCACTGTTGAGTGTTAGGAGTCCACTATGCATCCTCTTGAGGGCTAGCAGAGTCACCAGGAGGATTTGTTTGTGTGACAGTCTTGTGGGAATTTGGAGGACAAATTGGTGACTTTTGCACAATATTAAACAAGTTAACCAGGAATTTCTTCTCTCTCAAAGTGTTCTGTGAGGAAACCAAAAGGAGAGGTTTTGGTTTGGTATTTTGTTCTGGTATGTCCCCTGCTGCCATGCTAGGGAACCAAGCCAGGGTCTACCCCATGCTAGACAAGTACCCTACCACTGAGCCTTAACCCTCAGCTCCAATAAGAGGTTTTGCTGAAATCCTTCAGCAGTTTTCAGTTTTTGTTTTCGGAGACAGAGTGTCGGTCTGTAGCCCGGACTAGCATTCAGCACAAGCTCAGGGCTTGTCTCAAACTCACAGCTCTGAATGCTAGAACTGCAGGTGTGAACTACCAAGTCTGAGGTTGTTAAAAAGCAGTTCTTATAAGGCAGTTAAAAGTAAAAAGAAAGCTGGGTGTTGTGTGGCATTCCTGTAATCCGGTAAACTCAGCTGTCAAGGACTAGAAGCTGGAGAATCAGGAGTTCAAGGCCAGCTACCTGAGATTTTGTCTCGAAAGACCAAAAGAAGTGCAGCTGGGTACAGAGCACGCTCCTGTCTCAAAAAGCAACAGCTTTCCAGTTGGCAGTGGTGGTGGCGCATGCCTTTTGTCCCAACACTCAGGAGGCAGAGGCAAGCAGATCTCGGTGAGTTCCAGGCCAAGACCCTATCTCAAAAACAAACAAATAAATGAATAAAATGCTAAGAGCAGTTTTCTGACTGTGCCACCTTTTTTGTTGTTGTTGTTGTTGTTTGTTTGTTTGTTTTAAACCAAAAGCCATGGTATAGAAATAATCCCCTTTCTCTTTTATTTCAGTAGCAGTTATTGGGCTCATCCCCCACCCCCACCCTGCCCCACGTAGACCAGGTGGGCCTCGAACTCACAAAGATCCGCCTGCCTCTGCCTCCCAAGTGCTGGGATTAAAGGAGTGCACCACCAATGCCCGGCTCTTGGGCTCATTTCTTATTCTCTTCATGGGATGTTACTGATTATCTCCTTAAAAATAGCTGCTAGTTTTATATATACTCACTATTGGCTGTATGATAACAATCATTTCCCTGGCTTTGGTGCTGGGGCTTGACTCAGCACATAGCCAGACACAGGCCCTGTTTTTATTTATTATTTATGTTTTCAAGAAAGTCAGTTCTTTTTCTTTTAAGATTTTATTTACTTATTATGTATACAACATTCTGCTTCCATTTATATCTGCACACCAGAAGAGGGCACCAGATCTCATTATGGATGGTTGTGAGCCACCATGTGGTTGCTGGGAATTGAACTCAGGACCTCTGGAAGAGCAGTCAGTGCTCTTAACCTCTGAGCCATCTCTCCAGCCCCTGTTTTTATTTTTTTTTATTTTGGTTTAAGATGGTGTATGTGTGTGTGTGTGTGTGATTCAAAGGCTGGCCTTGCACTTCTCCTGTCTTCTGAGTGCTGAGATCACAGGTGTGTGACATTAAACACACTAGCCCTTGGTGTTTAGTCCTAACTGGCCTGGAATTAGAAGTCTTCTTCCTTTGCCACCCCAGTGCTGGGATTATAGGTGTGCATTGCTATGTCCAGCTGGATGTGAGACAAATTTTAATGTTTACTATTATTTCCTTAAAAACAACTGACTCGCTGGGCATTGGTGGTGCATGTCTTTAATTCCAGCACTTGGAAGGCAGAGGCAGGTGGATCTCTGTGAGTTTGAGACCAGCCTGGTCTACAAGAGCTAGTTCCAGGACAGCCTCCAGAGAAACCCTGTCTCGAAAAACCAAAAAAAAAAAAAACCAAAACAAAAAAACAAAACCAAACAATTAACTCATTACATGTTAATATAGTCTTGGCTTTAAATACAGTGATAATCCTGCTTCCCCAAACACAAAAAATTAAAGAGATGCATGGCCTTGGTTTACATTTTTGTAGCTCTCTTTAAATGCCCAATTTAATGGACGACAGCCCGATTATCGTGGAGGCTTCTTCTGCTTCAGTCTGTTTCACTGGGTGACTTGGATGAATGTGTATAAAGAAGATTCAGTCTCAGACAGATTTGTCATCAGAAACGGGGGGATCTGTGGACTGGGCTAGAGGACAGGGCAGGTCACCAAGGTGGAAAGGATATTTGCGACCTTAGTAAGAAGCTGAGAGGGGAATTTGTACTTGGCTCAGTAGCTCAGATGGAGCTACTGAGGCTTTTGTGTGAGGAAGTCACATGATCAGGGTGGTTTCAAGGCAATTCCCGAGGCTGCAGTGGGATAGCAAGGGGGAGTCTCCATAAAATTTCAAAAAGTCTTGAAATTAGGGTGTTGGTGTCCTTTCTCACTGCTGTGACAAATACTGACGGGGGCAGCTTAAGGGAGGAAAGGGTTCTCTGGACTCATGGTTTGAGGGGGGATCTGGTCTATCCTGGTAGGGAAGAGATGGCACATTGCCTCTGCGTCCAGGAAGCAGAGAGAGGTGCAAGCCGGTTCTCGGTTGTCAGTCCCCTGTCTCCATTTTTATTCAGTCCAAGAATATCCCCTCCATGAGAAGGTGCCGCTCACATCCAGGGAGGGTCAGACCTCCTGTCTGTTAACAGTCAAGCCCTACCATCCTATAGGGTGCCATCTGCAGAAATGGAGGTGAGGGGGCCCTTTGACAGCTGATTTTGAGTGCGTCAGAAGCAGCAAAACTGGGAAACTGGTAGGAATTAGAAAGAGTCATCCACACTTCCCCCTGCGAGGCACCCTGCATATTTCTTTGATGAAGTATGTGGTCTGTGCTGTACTAGCCGCTCACATTCCTTCTCCCCTGCCAGGCTGTGAGCTCCAGCTCAGGAGTGTGGAGAATCAAGGACAGTTAGGCAGGACTGGTGGCACAGGCCTGTACTCCCAGCTATTCAAAGGGCTGAGACAGGGGGATTGAAAATTCAGGGCCAGCCTAGGCAACTTAATTCAAGAGACCCTGTCTCAAAATAAGTTTAAAACAAAACCAACCAGCAGATTTCACCGTGGTTCCCTGGCAGAATACTAGTAGTTTTAATAGAGACAGTAAAATCAGGGAGAATGGGTCTGCTATCCTTAAGTCTCATTAAACTAAGGACAGGGGTGTTATCAAGCTGTGAAGGAAAGAATCAAGAATGGAACTTGAAATGTACCATACACACACACACCACACACACACCACACACACACACATACCACACACACACACATACCACACACCACACACACACACACACACACACACACACACCCAATACCACACACACACACACACACACACACACACCCCAATACCACACACACACACACACACACACACCACACCACACACACCACATACACACACACAGATGTACCTGCCTTCCCTATACACATCATATACTCATAAAAAATTAATGTTGACCACCTGTAGACCCGGCTAACCTCAAACTCAGAGACTCACCTGTCTCTGTCTCCTAGTGCAGGAACTAAGGCAGGCACCCTCATGCCCAGCTAAGAAAGCTTGCTTTTTTTTGGACTAAAGATTTAGGGAGAACTGTCAAAGCCTTGCTTACAAGGGGTGCTCTTGGCTTTGTTCTGAGTCTCAATTAGGGAAATGCTTTTTTTTTTTTTTTTTTTTTTTTTTTTTTTTTTTTTTTTTTCTTCTTTTTGAGGCAGGGTCAGTACTTGGGAGATGCAGGCAGGAAGGTCATCCTTTGTCACACAGTGAATTTGAGACCAATCTGGATTATGGGAGGCCAGGACTCTACCAATGGAGCCACATTCCTGGCCTGGAAATGGTTTTTAAAACTTTTATTAAGCTAGGTATGGGGGTGTGCACTGTAATCCCAGCTTCTGGGAGGTGGAGGCAGGAAGATCAGGCACTCAAGGTTTCCTTGCCTACATAGCAAATTTGAAGCCAGCCTGGGCTACTTGAGGCCTTGTTTCAAAAAACCAAACCAAAATAGAATAAGACAAATCCTAGAAATGTTTTCATTTGAAACCATTTTGTCCACACATGTACAGAAACACACAAATATGTATAAAAAACCCAAACAAGCTGTGCTGTGATGTGCTTACGCTTGCTGCAGCAGATGTAATTTTACTGTCTTTAAAAAAAATCTAGGGCTGGAAAGATGGCTCAGAGGTTAAGAGCACTGACTGCTCTTCCAGAGGTCCTGAGTTCAATTCCCAGCAACCATATGGAGGCTCACAACCATCCGTTATGAGATCTGGTGCCCTCTTCTGGTGTGCAGATATACATGGAAGCAGAATGTTTTATACATAATAAATAAATAAAATCTTAAAAAAAAAACTATTGTATTGTTTCATTTGTAAAACATGCTGGTAGGGCTTGGCTTCAGGGCCTGGGAGGCCACCTGAGCTGTTGGGGAAGGAGAGAACTGAGTTGTCCTGTGACCCCATGGGCACTGTGGGGTGCACCTGCATCTGCAGACATACAATCACTTAGGATGACAATACATTTTTAAAATTAGTTTCCTGACTTCAAGAGAAGCTGGGGAAACATCCTGTCTTGTAATTGGAAAGAGTTTGGGCTGGGGGTGGGGAACAAGTTGTAAGTTGAGGTTCTGGTAGCCCCAGAGACAGTTTATCCAAAGTAAAGCAAAGGGAATACCTAGGAACAATGAGACCGTTTGGGAAGGCTGGAGAATGAGTCTTGCCGGAGGGTGGAAGGAGGGCCCTGCAGGGAGCTGGCTGGGCCAGGTGGGGGACAGGTTTCTGGGGTACAGGTCAGGGGCCTGGCTTCTAGATTTATGATAAGGAGCAGGTGGCAGTTAGATAGGGGACTGGACTTTCCACAACAAAGGTGACAAGACACAAGCAGATGGAAAGAGAAAATGTAACTTTGAGTGGCAGGAAGACCCTGTGTTGAGTCTGAACTGCCATATTTGTACCCTGCTTGTGTCTTAAGTGAGGAACCTTCCCTTCAGAAGGAAATCTGGGGTAGAGCTTGGTGGTAGAGAGCTCTTGCCTAACAGGCCAAGGGCTGGCATCAACATTGTATCCCCAGATAAGGAAGGAGGGCAGAAACAAGGGAGAAGACAGTGTTGGGAGCCAAGCATGGTAGCACAGGCCTTTAATCTCAGCACGTAGGGGACAGAGGCAGGAGAATCTCTGTGAGTTCCAGCCCAAACAAGAGGAAGCGGGGTGGGGCGGGAATGTGGCTAAATTGGTAGAATGCTTACCTAAGTATGGGAAAGCCTGAGTTCAACTCCAGAAACTCTGGCTGGGCGTTGGTGGCGCACGCCTTTAATCCCAGCACTCGGGAGGCAGAGGCAGTCGGATCTCTGTGATTTCGAGGCCAACCTGGTCTCCAGAGCAAGTGCCAGGATAGGCTCCAAAGCTACACAGAGAAACCCTGTCTCGAAAAACCAAAAAAAAAAAAAATTCCATAAACTCCAAGTAATCCTGGAATTTGGGGAGTGGAGGCAAGAGGGTCAGGAGTTCAAAGCTTGCATCAACTCCATAGCGGGTTTGAAGTCAGGCTAAGCAGTGAGATGTTGATTCTCCCAAAGTGCCTTCCATACATATGGTTTAGATATATTACACACATATTTAAAAAAAAATAAACTAAACTAAAAACTGAAGGACGTATACAAATGTTAACAGTGGGGCTTTGTTTGCATGGCTTTTTGTTTTGTGTGTGGTAGGAAAAGTAACAGAACTTAAGTTGTTTTGGGGTATTGTTATTTTCTCTTTTTTTCCTCCTTATTCCCCTTCCCCCCTTTCCTTTAAGACAGGCTTTCACTGAGTAGGCCTGGCCAGCCTGGAACTCACTATATAGATCAGGTCAGCTTAAAACAACGATGGGATTAAAAGCGTCCAGCAACCACCAACACACCAGCTCTACTTTTTCATTTTTTACAAAACATTCCAGCTGCAGCTGTGTATGGTTTGACCCCGAGTGCCACATGATCCCAGGACTTGTAGAGGCAGGAGGATCAGGGGCTCAGGGTCCCTCAGGTACCAATTAGGTTTGAAGGCAGCCTGGGCTACTTGAGACTCATACACACACACACACACACACACACACACACACACACACACACACACACACACACACACACACACATTTTGTAATAACAGGAAGACTAGGAACCACACCAGGAGTGTTTCCATGAGCTTAGGGGAAAGTGTCACTATTTTGTGGCATGTCATTGGAAGTCGGCAGTGAAGGGTCCGGTAAGGCAGAACCTGGTGTGGACTCAGCTCCTAACTCTCAACTGTCTGCCAGCTCTTAAGTGTAGTTACAACAATTCGACAGGGACCTGTTTGGCCCTTCTGGGATGGCCATCTCAGGCCATCATGACAATTGGGGTGGGTGGAGTTAGATGAGGGATTAGCTACCCTTGGAGGGGCACAGAGTGGGTCTGGAGAAGGCCAGCCTGTGCTTCCTTTAGTCCTTTTGAGCAGCCCGGAGTTGCAAGGGTGGAGGGGTGGGGAAGAACTGCGGTGGGAGCAGGAAGCTGGGCAGCATCCCGCAGAGTCTGCCTCCCCAGCTCAGCAACAGAGGAGGGGGTGGAGTCTGGGTTGAGCTCTGAGATAAGGAACAGGCAGCAGCTGACAAGGGGATCAAAATAAACAGCTGTGCCCCGAGGAGAACAAGCTTTGCATTCCGTTCTCTGATCCCACCCCAATCCCCACTTCTCCCCAGCGCACCCCACCCCCATCCAAGCACATTCGGCGTCCCCGTCAGCTCCGGGGGCCTCCCCTCAGCCTTGGCTTGGCTCCCTGAGAGCTGTGTTCCCACATCAGCCCCCTCCTTAGGCAGAGGCTCCAGGGGCCTTTCTCCAGCTGTCTGGAAAGACTGAGGACTCAAGACAGGTGGCCGGAGGTGGAAGAAGAAGGGCCTCTTCCAGGGCCAGCCCTCATCTGCCAGGCCTGGCCACCCTCAGACTCTCCCCTGGGTCATCTAGGAAGGCCTGGGAAACAGTGGGGACTAAGCTCTGATAGCCTGGGCTGGGGAGGCTGAGGCAGGGTCTGGGGTCTAGTGGGGGGAAAGAGTTTTCACTGGGCAGAAGACATCTGCTCCCTGCCCCCCAGGAACTCAGTCCAGAGAGGAGACAGACTGAGGCACCTAAAAGGGGCCTCCCGAACTGACTTGTGGGAATTCATCCCTCAGTGCAGTGCCTGAGGGCATCCTGGCTCCAGGGATCTGCAAGGCTCCATATCTCCTGAGACTTGGTGCTAGTGCCCCAAACACCCCTGATTTATTTCAACACATGCTAGCCTGGGGGTTAAAGTCTAAGCTACAGGATTCAATGCTTGCTCTTTCCCCAGGGCTAGTCTAGCTCCTGGGGCCACCATCAGTAGCAGCTAACACCCCTTCTTCTGCAATACCCCCAGAACCAGTCCCAATCTGAAGGAAGTAGGGCTTCAGGGAAGTGCTGGGCGTCACCAGGAAGTGTCTTCATTGTCTTGAAGAAGGTCTGATGACTTCTGTGTTCCTGTGCTTGGATGTAGTTTCTAGCCTGGGTGTTCAAGGGTCAGATCCAGGGGGCAGCAGGGGAAGTGTTTGCTGAGGTACACCAGGAAGATGGTACATGGCCAAAACGAATAAGCATGTCTTCTCTCTTCTAGGGCCCATGTCTCACTCTCCTCAACCTCTGACCGATGGCCACATGGCACATTCCCATACCACTGTACTCTTGAGGCCCCCAAGATCCTCCAAGGTCCTATAGCTTCAGCAGGCTGCTAGGCACATCCTTGTTTATGTAGCCACCCCCACCCCTGGCCAGAGGTTTCAATAGATGAATGCCCTGATAGCTAGGAGCAGCCACTCACATATAAGAATCTCAAGGTGTTAGTGAGGGGGACATCAAGTCCAGTGTGGAGCCCATCTGAGCCCGAGGAGACTGCAGTACATTCAGGCCCAGGAGCCAGCCCTCGTGGTGACTAACATTTATTGGACTCTTGCTATATGCGAGACACAGAGCTCCTTCCTTCATCCTAACAGCCCTATTATCCATACTGAGCAGACAGGGAAAGGAAGCGTAGATGAGTCACCCGGTTTGCTGAGATCACTTCGCAATGCTTAAGCACATGAAGTGGGGACAGAACCCAGCCTGCCTGTCTCCAGAGCCTCAGCTCTTTCCCACCACACAGGCAGCCCCAGCCTGGAGAGAGTTCTGTGACGCCAGCTGTGGCCCTTCCCTCTCGGGCAGCTGACAGTGTGGCAGCAAGGGTTGTGGTGCTGAAGGTGGCCAACCCAGGGCAGAGGCTCCAGGGCGGGGACAAGTGCAAGATGGGCACCAGGATTGTGTGAGCTGCAGCTGCAGGCAGCTGATAGATACCTCAGCGGGGTGCCCCCCCCCCCGTCATGTTTGGTGTGGCCATCATGGGGTTGTCCTCTTTCCCCTCCCTGATGTCATCCCCAGCTCTGCCTCTCTCTTCCTCTTTATGACCACAGTTTCCTTTCTGCCCTCCACTCTCTTCCTGGCCACCGGGAAGGTCATTCAGGTCTCTTCTCCAGGTGTACTTGTGACACTCCCATGCTTATCTCCATAGTAATAGTACCTGTTATAAATGAGCACCTACTGTGTGCCTGGTTTTGGTGCTAACTACTTAACAATATGGACTCTGTTGTCTTTTCCTTGAGACAGGGTCTCACCCCAGGCTGGCCTCAAGTTCCCTATGTAGCCAAGGAAGTCCTTGAACTTCTTTCCGACCTTTCTGTGTCTACCTTCCAAGTGCTGGGATTACTGGCGCTCACCAACCACATTTGGTTTATATGGTGCTGGGGATTGAGTCCAGGGCTTTGTGCCTGCCAGGCATGCACTCCACCAACTGAGCAATACCCTTAATTCTCCTTTCAACTCACAAACAGTCAATACTAGCTCCATTTTGCATAGGAGGGAGTTGGGCTTAGAGAAGCTGAGAGTCCATGGGCATGACTGGTTAGCTGTCCTCAGCTCAGATCGAAGCCCACCTGGCTTTAGTCTCCGTCTTACATAAACTGGGGCAGGGGCTGAGCTGCTGTACCATCTGCCTGGAAAGTTGTTCTGTGATACTCAGAACAGACTTGATGGTATTGAAGGGCTGGGGACTGTTACACACTTAGACATGTAAGAATCTCAAGGTTCTGTAGGAGAAGATGCTTAATATGTAGGAGGTCATGGGCTCAACCTTCAGCACAAAAATAATAAATAAAAGGGCCAGGCATGGTGCTGTGTGGCTATAATTCCAATACTTGGCAGACTGAAGCAAGCAGATCTCCGTGAATTCAAGAACATTCTGAGTTCCAGACCAGCTAGGCTGCATAGTGAGACTGTCTAAATAAATAGGCTGGACTAGTGTTAAGGGTTTGGGTTTGTGCAGCAGACACCTCACAATTAGTCATTTGGCAAAATGGAAATTTCCTACATGTCAGGTGAGCAGATGGCCTGCCTTACTCCTTGCTCTTCCATGCTTTGGGACGTGGAAGGCAGCTCTCTCCTGAGGCCATCATGAAGCCCCTCAGAGCAACAGAGAGCAGAAAAGGAAGGGGAGAGGGGAGAAGAGAGACTTGCTTTTCTTTAGAAAAGCATTTCTGTACCCTTATTTCTGTGTGGGGATGCATGTCTCAGGGCACATGTGGAGGTCAGAGGACAACTCTGTGGGGTTGGTTCTCTCCTTCCACCTTTACATGAGATCCAGGTCGCCATCTTTACCCGTAGCCTTCTTACTACCCTTGCCCTTCTTTCAAGACATGACCTGAACTTGGCCCAGCTCAGGCTGCAGAGATGACCAGAGAGAGCACAGTGCTCTCACAGAGGTCCTGGCTTTGATTCCCAGCACCCATGTGGAACTGCTCACCACTTCCTGAAGCAGCTCCCTTGACCCCTGTGGCCTCTGGGGACACTGGCACTTGCATGCACATACTCACCAAGAAACACACATAATTAAAACAAGACATACGTCTTTTGTTCTTTCTTTTCTTTTTTTCTTTTTTTTTTTTTCCGAGACAGGACTGTCCTGGAACTCTCTCTGTAGACCAGGCTGGCCTAGAACTCACAGAGATCTACCTACCTCTGTCTTCCTGGTGCTGGTCTAAAGTTGTGCACCACCACACCTGGAGACTTTAAACTCTTGTAGATCAGTATATTTGCCTTGTGTAGCTCCCAGGGAGCTTGGGGGACATACGAATGCGGCTTCTAGTTAAAAGGTACAAACCGGGGAAATGGATTTTAGGGAAGGGGTTAGCCATCTCTGTCACTGGGTCGGAACAGAGGAGCCCGTGGCATATGAATGAGAATGGCTTTTCTGTGTGGAGTTCAAGTCCCCACACCTATGTATGACCTCTGAAACAGTGAGGGGCCATCATGTGGGGATGGGGCATCAGGTAACGGAGGCTCTGAAGGGGTCAGAGGCAAGGATGGAGGCGTCCAAGTCTGCCCTGATAGAAAGCAAGCAGGGCTGAGGCAAGGGGCACGGATTGCCAGACAAGGGGGGAACCCCTCCGCAGAGGAAAACTCTATGTGGCCAGATGGCAACAGGCCATAGCAACACACTCATTTATTGAATGCCTACCATGGGTGTGGAGGAAAGGGAAGGAGAAAGACAGGCATGGTCCTTTACCTTGGGGAATTTATGAGCTTTCAGCTTTTCCTGGTCCCTCCTGCTACTCCTGAGAGAACAGACTAGGCCGTCCCAGCTTTAAGACAGCTGTGAGAGCCCAAAAGGAGGCCAGGAAAGCCTGTGGAAGGCCCTCAGCTGGGAACTGGATGCCCGCCATCTTGGGGCACAGTGTGGGCTGCGGTACTGGTTGGAATGGGCTCCGAGGTTGGGGGTTTGCTTCTTTCCCATCCCGGGCATGTGGCCTGATTTCTCAATGCTGAGGTGAGTGACCTCATGTGAGCTGGGGGCATTAGCCCCTTCTCAGGCCCCCGACTCCAGCTGTCCCTGTTTTTGTTTTAGGTTGAGTAGAAGGTCTGAGAGACCCCAGGTCACCAACTACACCCCTATTTTCCAGTACGAAGTGGAAATCCTTGTGGAAACACTTCTGTGAGGCCTCTGGGCCTCACCTTCGGCTTCCTGCGCCCCTCTTGGCTTGGCTGGAAGAGAGGCCCCATGACTTCACCTCCTCAGAAAGCGCCCTAGCTCCCTGTTTCCTCTCAGTGCATTCCAGCCCCTCAGCCTGCCTGCCTGCATGCATGCCTTGGCTGGCCTCACACAGCCTTCCCTTTATTCCCCCTAGTGTGGCCTCCTCTGGGCTCTGCCTGCCTCCTGCTTAGGCTTCAGAGCTGAGCACTGCTGACAAGGCTGAGGAGCCTGTGACCCACGAGACATTCTGCTGCTGATTTTCATGTCTGCTTCTTCCTTTCTTCTTTTTGTTCCTTTCTATTTTGTGATAGGGTCTCACTATGTAGCCGTAACTTGTTACGGCTGGAATTTGTTATGTAGACCAGACTGGCTTGGCACTCACAGTGATGCCCCTGCCTCTACACCCCTGCCCCTAAGCCCTTATGCCTCCCACGTGTTGGGATTAAAGGTATATACTACTATGCCAGGCCTATTTTCTTTTAAAAAATGTTTTTTTGTGGATGGAGATGTAGCTTAGTTGGTAGAGTACTAGGCAAATGCCGTGCCATGGAACTTTTTCTCCAGTCTCCAAGAGGAAGGTTTTAGGCCCAGTGCTGGTTTTTAAACCCAGGGATCCAGGCCAGATCAATCAATAATGGGTCAGACTTGGATGGCCATCTTCCCAGTGAGGATGGCTCTGGAATAAAGACGTGCGTGCGACACTATGCCCAGCTTTGTTGGTCCTCGGTGTTTGCAGTGTTCATGTTCTGCACAGTCACGTGAACACCACACTGGCGACTGCTGAACCTTGCTCCTGTCCCCCACACAGTACAAAACCAATGACAAAATCAACTGTACACCCACATGGGTTTATAACACTCTGCTGCCTAGAGGTGCACCTCTGCCCTTGTCCTGACCCCACCCCCTAAATTCAGCAAAAGATTGGCTGCCTGACCCTGTAGGGGACTCCAACATCTTTGGTGGTGCCCAAACATGCCACTTGGCCAATCTTTCTGTATCTCCCCCAGCAGGGTTACGGGGTGCTGTAGCTACCATTGTCTGTACTGGAGGCGGGGTGAAGTAGCCCTACCCTGCCAACCCCCACTCCCTGCTTCCTCACTGCACCCAGGGCCTCCTTGGTGAACCAGAGCTACACAAGCATAAAGGGAGGTGGGGATCACTCCAGCCCATAGCCACCTGTGACTTCCCTAGGGCAAGTGCTTTACCAACACCTGGGGAAGACCCTTGGCGGTTTGGGGGGAGTCTGTTTGGGTTTGATCTTTATTTACCCCTCAGAGGAAGTAAATAAATAGCTCTTCATGTGCCTGGGTGGATGCAAGGATGCCAGACTGTGTGCCTGCTGCACACCGTTAACAGCCGTGACCCAGCCCTAGAGGAAGTGGTAACGAAGCAATTGCTTGTTTTATTTTCCACTTACTCTTATACCTCCTTCCCGCCTCCACCCTTTTTATATGTGCTGAGTGGTTTTCTTTGTTGGCCTGGGATCTACTTATTAGTCCGTTTATTCTTCAGTTTACTCATTGTGGTGTGAGATGGGGAAAATGGTGATCTCAGATGAACTTGAATTAGGATCCTGAGGTGTGTACCAAGATGGCAAGCCAGCTGCCAAGACACTGACTCTTGTGGGGCTTTGGGTCAGTCACATCTCACAGGACTGTTGCAGTCATTAAACAGAATAGTGTCTTGCTTACCTCAGCACTCAGTCCCTTTAACCTGGCAATGGATGGATGTTGAGGCTTGATGACCTGAGTTCGGTCTCCCTAACCAATGTAAAGGTAGCACGAGATTATGGATGCCACAGAGTTGTCCTTTGACCTCTACGTGTGTGCCATGACTTGTACTCCATGGCATGCGTATTACACAAAATAATAAGAGAAAATTTAAGTTGTTTTTTTTTTTTCTTTAAAGATAGCAATAGGGCCAGAAGTGATGGTACACACTTGTAATCTCAGCACTTGGGAGGAAGAAGCAGGGGGACAGCTGTGAGTTCAAGACTAGCTTGATCTACAGTAGTAGTTCCAGGACAGCCAAAGCTATATTCCAAGGCTTTGTCTTAAAAAAAAAAAAAGGAAAAAAGAGGGATAGAGGGAGAAGACAGTCATGGAGCCGTGCTTGTATCCTAGCATTCAGAGGCAGGAGGACCCTGAGTTTAAGGCTAACCTGAGCTACATAGTAAGAGAATGTCTCAAGCAAACAAGGCTGGAGGAGGATTGTAGCTCACTGTGGGTAAGAGAGCTTGATCTACAGGTGTGAAGACCTGAATTCAAATCTCCAGCATCTACATAAAGAAAATGCCAAGGCAAGTAGGTGCCTGTCACCCTGTCATTGGGGGGGGGGGCAGAGGCAGGTGGATCCAAAGAGCTGCCAGGCCAGCCAGCCTAGCTAAATTGGGTAACTTCCAGTTCAGTGAGACACCCTATCTCAAGGCAATAAAGGAGCTAGTGCTGGAGGAAGATATCCCGCGTCCTGCTTTGACCCCTGTGTGTGCACACTTCACACCCATACACCCTGAACACATGCTAGGTAAACCCTGAAAGCCAGAACCAAGTCTAGTGGCACAGGAGCTGAGCTGGGCTGATGCTGGAGGAGGGCACGTTCCAGGACAACCCAGTCAATTTTTTTTTTTCCCCCGAGACAGGGTTTCTCTGTGTAGCTTTGGAGCCTATCCTGGCACTCGCTCTGGAGACCAGGCTGGCCTTGAACTCACAGAGATCCACCTGCCTCTGCCTCCTGAGTGCTGCAACCCAGTCAATTTAACAAGAAAGAAAAATAATGAGAGGGCTGGGAATGTAGTTCAATAATAACATGCCCCAGGTTCCATCTGGTGTACTGGGAGTGTGGGGGTTAGGAACACAGGAACAGGACAGAAAGAGGTGCAGTTTAGTAACATAACGGGTTATTGACAGTCTCCATGGCTCAGAAACCACTCAGCATCTTAGAGCCTCTCCCAGAAGTTCATCCCATCCTGGTATTTCCGTGCTGGGACTGGGCTCAGTCCATCCTTCCAGGTGTTCTGCCCATAGTCAATCAATAGAACGCTCAGCTACCCATGATTTCAGCTCCAGGTGATCCCATTCCTCTGTCCCCAAGGGCAGCAGCACCCATGTGCACACACTGCCTCCCCCATACACATCACTTAAAAGAACTTGAAGTTGGTATATGAGCCAGGTGTGGTGGCTCCCTCCTGTAATTCCAGCATTTAGGCTGAGGCAGAAGGACTGAGGTGAGCCTTTGGCCAGTAGAGTTGCTGTGTATTTGTGTGAATTCTTTCTCTGTGCATGCACACTCATCGTCTGTTCTAAAATAAGATTGCAGATATACTTCATGGATGATCACAGGTGAGGTTTGCTTTGCATACCCAATGCTGCATTTCACACTCTCTAAAAATACATATTTGGGCCTGGAGAGGTGGCCCAGAGGTTAACAATGACTGCTCTTGCAGAGGACCCAAATTGAGTTCACAGCTCATCACCGGTGGCTCGAAACCATCCATAGTTTTAGTTCAGGGGATCTGATGCTTTCTTCTGAACCTCCAAGGGCACTGCATGCATGTGAAACACTTCAGGTAATTTTTTTTTTTTTTTTTTTTGGTTTTTTAATACAGGGCTTCTCTGTGGCTTTGGAGGCTGTCCTGGAACTAGCTCTTGTAGACCAGGCTGGTCTCGAACTCACAGAGATCTGCCTGCCTCTGCCTCCCGAGTGCTGGGATTAAAGGTGTGCGCCACCAACACCCGGCTCACTTCAGGTAATTTTTTAAGAAACTGAAAACAACAACAGAAGCCCTAATAACTCACTCTCACTCTCTCTCTTTCTCTCTCTCTCTCTCTCTCTCTCTCTCTCTCTCTCTCTCTCTCTCTGTGTGTGTGTGTGTGTGTGTGTGTGTGTGTGTGTGTGATGAATCAGCACTGAGTGCTTGCTGCCAATCCTAACCATCCTAAGTTTGATCCCAGGGACCCACATGGTGGAAGGATAGAACTGACTCTTGAGAGTTGGCCTCTGACCTCTGCATGCCTACCTTGGTGTGGACAACCACACACATGCACATAAACACACAAAATAAATACTTATGCAATAAAAACGACCCAACACATATATCAATAAATAAATATTTTTTAAAAAGGCTGCTGAGGCTGGGATGTAACTAAGTGATGGAATGATTTTCTAGCATACACAGGACCAGGGCTCCCACCCCTCAGTGCAATAAAATAGACAAGTAACCCCTCCTTAACACCTTTAACACTTAAAATCTAGCCTGGTGTGGTGGCACACACCTTTAGTCTGGCACTCGGAGACAGAGGCAGGTGGGTTTCTGTGAGTTCAAGGACAGCCTAGTCTGCAGAGTGAGTTCCAGAACAGCCAGAACTACACAGAAACCCTGTCTCAGGTGGGGAGAAAACAGCTTAAAATCTAGCTGTGACGTTGAGAAAATGGGTGGGGATTCCTTTTCAGGTTTTGTTTGGCGTATGTAAAATCTACAACAGCTTTCTAAGAGCTTAAGGAAAATGAAATGGCTTCTTTAATCAACATTTTATTGGTACGATATAAGATTTAAGGACTGGGGAAATGGCTCAGCAGGAAAAGGCTTTTCCTGCCCAGCACAATGGTCTGAGTATGAGCCCCAGGACCCACAAGTTTGAAGGAGACAGCTGACTCTCAGAAGTTACTTTCTGAGCTCCACATATTACACAATGGCACCCACATACTCATATACAACAAAGCGACATAATAAAAGTATAATAAAAGCACTAGGCAGTGGTGGTACAAGCCTTTAATCCCAGCAGAAAGGAGGCAGAAGCAGGGAGATCTCTGAGTTCAAGACCAACCTGGCCTACAGAGTTCCAGGACAGCCAACACAGTATAGTGAGACTATGTCTAAAAACAGCCGAAACAAACAAATAATAATAAACTTTTGTTTTTGTTTTTGCTTATTTTGTTTTGTTTTTTTGAGAAAGGGTTTCTCTGTGTAGCTTTGGAAACTATCCTGGCACTCACTCTGTAGACCAGGCTGGCCTCAAACTCAGAGATCCGCCTGCCTCTGCCTCCCAAGTTACAGTTCACTCTGAAGCAGTGGACACTCACATGTGCACTAGGGGTCTGGTCTCTAGTCTTGGTACTTGCATTGCAAGCATTTTCCTCACTGAGCAGCCTTCAAAGCTCCAGTGTATGGGTTGTTAATGCTTGTACAACAGTTCCCCCATTTTACTCAAGCGATGTACATTTTCCTCAGTTTTTGTGTGGAGTCAGGAGGCAGACTGCCTGACTTGT
This sequence comes from Cricetulus griseus, assembly GCF_003668045.3. NCBI lineage: Eukaryota > Metazoa > Chordata > Mammalia > Rodentia > Cricetidae > Cricetulus > Cricetulus griseus. The sequence goes on from NW_023276806.1 coordinate 256,888,638, forward strand.
AGAACTCACTGCTGCTCAGGCCTCTAACACCCGACCAGTGTCTGCTCTTGTCATGTGTGGCGTGAGGCTCTTCCACTGGGTGCAGTGGGGTCCAATCAGGGAGGTCTTTTCGGAGACCAGACATGTTTGTGACACACCTGAAGGAGGAACAGAAGCCTCTGGATACAGAGGCTGGGGGACAGTTTAGAGGGCTGTCACATTGTGAATCACTATCAGCTCTGTCAGCCCTGTCAACCCCACCACTGACTCGGGTGGATGGTTTGTTTCTGTTTTTCCTTTAGAGATGACAGATTCTGCAAACAAGGGCTCCAGCTGTTTATCAGGGGCCCCTCCTAGGCTCAAGTGCCAGGGGCTCCCACTCCCTGCTGGAGAAGCTGTAGGGTCCTGATTAAGTTGACAGCTGAGGCTGGGGACTGGGGGGGGGCGGGCTGGGGGGAGGCTGGAAAGCACAGTAAGAGTGGAGGTGGTGCCTCATTTGGGAGCTTGGGTAAGGAGAGGAAGCAGGCCTCGCCCCTCTGTGCTGCCAGGGTGTGGCTCACCCTCCTCTGCCTGGAGTAAGAATGCCGCTGATGCCTCTCTCAAGGCTGTGCCCGTTGCACCTGCTCTGCAGCCCCTTGTATCCTTCTGCTTTGGCCCTTCAACAAATCAACATGGCTTCCAGTTGCAAGCTCCAGGGGGCTGGAGATGTGGTCAGTGGTAAAGTGTTTGCCTTTTCGATGAAGGCCCAAGCCTTGGTCCCCAACACCACAATCAAAACAAAACAACACAATGAAACCTCAGAGCTGGGGACAGAAGAGATGGCTCAGTGAGTAGAGGCCTACGCTGCTAACAGTTCAAAGTGAAATGAGAGAACCAAGTCTATAGGGTGTGCCCTGGCTTGTGAGTGTGTGTGTGTGTGTGTGTGCGCGCGCACACACACACACACACTCACTCACACACACACACAGACACACAGACACACAGACACACAGACACACACACACACACACACACACACACACACACACTAATAATATCCATACAACCTTAGGCCTGAGTGAGAGTGGTGCAGTCCTGTACTTCCAATGTTTGGGAGGTGGAGGCAGGAGGAGTAGGAGTTCAAGCGTGGTTTCCTCTGTCATGTTACGGAAAATGAAGCTTGGATTAGCTGGCTTGTGTGATTTCTTCTGTTCTCACACTATACCTGAGAGGAAAAACAAGGGGCACGTTGTGTGACTATCACATAGTGTACAGAATTGCACATTAACCTCATTTCTGTAGTCAGGAACTACCAAGGGCATACTTAGACTCCCAGCATGTGAAATCCAAAGTTCTTAGAACATGCCACTCCTCACTTTGGTTTGGGGTTAAGATGTGGGCTGCAGCAATTTCAGAGGGTTAAGGAAAAGTTCAACGGCAAGCCATAAGGCTGGGCAGCAGCCACAGGACTGGACAACAGACACCAAATCTTTATTTTTAAGTACTTGTATTTTTTGTTTGTTTGTTTGTTTTTGTTTTTTTGAGACAGGGTTTCTCTGTAGCTTTGGAGCCTGTCCTGGGAACTTGCTCTGTAGACCAGGCTGGCCTCGAACTCACAGAGATCCTCCTGCCTCTGCCTCCCGAGTGCTGGGATCAAAGGTGAGGGCCACCAATGCCCAGCTTGTATTTTTTTTCCCTAAGGTTTGCTTATTTTTATGTGCATTGGTGCTCTGCCTGTATGTATGTCTGTGTGAGGATGCCAGGTCTCTTAGAACTGGAGTTACAGACAGTTGTGAGCTGCCATGTGGGTGCTGGGAATTAAACCTAGGTCCTCTGGAAGATCTCTCCAACCCCCAGATACCAAATCTTAATTTTGACATAATTTCAGATTTAGAATAAAGCTTCAAGAACTGTAAGAAAAAATTTCCCCCAGGGCAGCTCTTCCAGCGGACTAGGGTTCAATTCCCAGCACTCACATGGCAGTTTACAACAGGGAATCTGACATCCTCACAAAGACATACAAATAGGCAAGACACCAATGTCCATAAAAAAAATAATAAACCTTAAAAAATTTACCATGTAGTCTTCACAAAGATTACCCAAATGCTAACATTTAAAGAAATATTTGCGTGCGTGCGTGCGTGCGTGCGTGCGTGCGTGCGTGCGTGCGTGCGTGCGTGTGAGAGAGAGAGAGAGAGAGAGAGAGAGAGAGAGAGAGAGAGAGAGAGTCAGTATGCAGCACAGGTATGGAACACACAGTGAGCCACTGCTGTCACTTCTACCTTGTTTGAGACAGTCTCCTATTGTTCACCATTGTGTACACCAGACCTGCTGGCCCATGGGCTTCAGGGGATTCTCCTGCTGCCACACCCGCCTTGCCTTAGCTCTGAGATAACAGACATGTGCCACATCCATGATTAATCAAGTTTGGGGATCCAAACTCAGGTCCCCCTCACACTTAGCAAATTATTTACCCCTTGAACCATCTCTCCCGACCAGCTGACATTGTTTACCATTCTGGTGCATGCCCCAAAACTTTTTAAGACCAGGTTGGCCTCAAATGTAGCTGAGGATATTCTTGAACTTCTGACCTTCCCGCCTCCATCCCCTCAGTATAGGGATTACAGTGTCCATAATTAGTTTATTTGGTGCTGGGGATTGAACCCAGGACCCCCTGCTCATCATGCAAGCATCCCATCAACTGTGCTACATCTCCAGCCCCCAGGCAAAGAACTTTAAAGCGACATATCTTTAGCAGTGAGCTAAGATGAGGAGGTTTTTCGTGAATCCAATTGGGTTCACTTACCAGTTGGGTTTCCCCATAGTACTGGCTCCAGGAGCATCTGAGCTAATCCCACATTTATTTCCATGGCACCCATACACAGATATTGGAAAACTGTGAAGTCAGATAATAGGAAGGAGTTCAATCTCTCATTTCTGGAGGCCTGAAGCCTGATAACAAAGTGTTAGCAGTACAGCAGGCCCCAAGAAGCTTCTTGTCTCTTCTATTATCTTGTAGCCCCAGGCACTTCTGGGCTTATAGCTGGATTTCTCCGACCTCTGTCTGTCTCAGAAATCCTCCTCTCTGTGTCTTGCACTGGTCATATCAGATCCAGAGCCCTTCCTGCTACAGTACCAGCTCATCTGAATGGTATCTGCAGTGACCCTGCGTCCAGATACGGCCACGTTCTGAGACTTGGGGTTAAAATGTTTAGCTTCCTTGGAGCCTTGGAGAGAAATCTGTAACATCCTCTATCTCATTTGGGGGGACAATCCATGCACCCTTTCACCTCATCTTCCTAGCTTGGCCCTGCATTTCCTTGTGTGTGGATCCTCTTCTTCAGCCACACTGTCTCTCTTCAGAGGAGTGACTACTTGGGGAGGGAGTGGGGGTTGGGGCTGGCTCTGTTTTATCAGGACTGTCTCAATTCCTGCCTCAGGATCCTTCCTTCCCAACATGGGTGATAATGCTACCCTTCACTTGCCTGTCACTAATTACATACTGGGGATAGTTCCTGACTTCTCCATGAAGCTGAGCATGGTGGCCCATGCCTGGAGTCCCACTACTTGGGTGGCAGAGGCAAGAGGCTTCAAAGGAGTCATTCAGGCCAGCCTGGGCTACATATAGAGAACCTGTCTCAAATTAGAAATAGACAATCAAAACCCAAAGAAACAACAACAACAACAAAAACCAAACCAACTAGCCACTTAGCCACCCCCACACACAAACAAAAGCAAGAACTCTCCCATGCGGCTTCTCTTTAGCTCTCTGTTTGGAACGGCCAGTGTACCTCCATTTGACAGTGAAGAGCAGAGTACCAGAAAGCATCCCTGCCTGAGGACAGCAGTATTCCTGGCCTCCTTGCTTATGAGTTGCTGGTATAAAGTATCTCAGTGCCCAGGAGCAGCAAACATTGACGTTGTTCTTCCTTCTGAGGTTTTCTCTCTCTCTCTTGCTGTCTCTCTGTCTCTGTCTCTGACACACACACACACACACACACACACACACACACACACACACACACACACACACCATCCATCAGCAGCCTCAGTTTTATGCTGAAGTGTCTTCCTGTGCAGGAGGAGGGCTTGGTGATGCCCATTCAGGTTCAGAGTTGCATCCTGCATTCCGGGGTGGGGAGACAGATACTTGGTGGTCATTGCTACTTCCTTTCTCAGAGAAGTTCAGTAGTCTTAGAGGTTCACACCATCTTTGCCTTCCCTAGAGGAGGGCTCCACAAGGCCCAGTGTGTCAGCACCTCCTAAGGGGATGTATCAAAAATACACACTGGCTCAGTCAGTAAAGCTTCTGCCACACAAGCATGAGGACTCGAGATCTAACACCAGCACCCAAGTAAAAAACTAGGGATGGTGGCACATGCTTGTCATCCCAGTGCTGGGGAGGTGGAGGCAGGAGGATTCCTGGGGGCTGGCTGGCCAGTTTGAGCCCAAGGAGAAACCCTGTCTCAGAAACAACTTCTAAAGTTGTCCTCTAGCCTTGGTACATGTATTTGAACGTGTGTACCCACGTACATGGAAACATGTGCATGTACAAAATAAATAACAAAATATCTTGTATCGATGTATCAAATATGATACACATCGATTGACCAGTTGACTCCTTGAACTATTGCAGTGTTTCTTTCTTTTTTTTTTTTGGTTTTTTTTTTTTTTTGGTTTTTTTGAGACAGGGTTTCTCCATGTAACTTTGGAGCCTATCCTGGCACTCGCTCTGGAGACCAGGCTGGCCTCGAACTCACAGAGATCCGCCTACCTCTGCCTCCCGAGTTCTGGGATTAAAGGCGTGCACCACCAACGCCCGGCCGCAGTGTTTCTTTAAAACTTTTTTTTACTAAATTTATTTATTTTGAGAAGGAGGCAAGAACATGGCCTGACATGTGTGCAGAGGTCAGAAGACTTACATGGTCATTTTCCGATGTGTGGGTACCAGGAATTGACCTCAGGCCATCTAGCTTGACCAAAAGACCCTTACCCACTGAGCAATCTCAGACTTCTGCTGTGTTTGTCCCATGGAGACAAGCCAAGAAGAAATACACGATTTCTGCTTCATTTTTACAATGAACCAAACACTGCTCTCAATTAAACCTATTAAATAAAATTGATGGGTGTGGGGAGGACCCAGGAATTGTTAAGAAAGATTGTTGTGGATCGTTCTAAGGCTTATCAACCAGGAATTCCTTGGTTTAGATGGCAGCCATGTTTGGTTCAGCCCTTAAAGGTCCTGACCCATACAATCATAGGTGACTTTGCCCTGGGGTGATTGAAGACAGTTGCTCCACGCCCCCAGAGGAGCCCAGCTGTCTCTGCTTGCCCTCATTCAGCCACCTGAACTCATTCACAGTTTTCCTGTCAGTTGGGCCATGCGCGGGAAGGGGCCCCTGTGGGTGGGGAGGGGCCATGTCTCATTTGTCATGGGGTTTGGTGTCTTTCCTCAGACTTCAGCAGAACAGGTGCTGGCCAACCAGCTGGGTGAATTGAGGACATTCTTCTTCCCCCCTCCTGCCATCCAACTCCCTTCCCCCACCCAGCCACACCAAAGCCACATCCCATTTCCTCCCCCACTCCATTCAAAACCTTCCCTCCCTTCTCTGTCACCTATCCTGCTAGATAGAGCAGCACCCTGGGGGGCTCACCAGGAAACTGGAGGGGAGGGAGAGATAGGAGGGCCCTGGGGAGGGAAGGGCCAGCTGTTCTAGGGGTGGCCGAGGCTCCTCATTTTGCCTACAGTGCATGTGTGGTAAAGGTCAGTTATGTAGCTGAATGACCACCTCCAGGGCTCCCTCCTGGTCTCCTGAGAGAATGGGCGCATGGGTGGATGGTGGAGGAGTCAGGCTCAGAGTCTCACAGTTGAGCCTGCACTCGCACAGCGTGGAGGGCCTCATAACTTCAATTGAGAATGGGACTCTGTGGGGCTGAAGTGGAGCCCAGGAGCTGCGTTTCCAGGTTGTTCCCAGGGGTTGGTGGTTGATGCTGCTCCTGTTAGCATGGGGACCCCACTCAACACCTCTATTCCAGTGTTCCTTAAGGGATGAGAACTGACCACTCAAGGGAGGGCCCCAGCAGTGCCCTCCTCTTGAAGGTCTGTGGATCCCGCTTATACTCACAGGAATCCTCAGCTACATAGTGAGGAATTGTGGCAGTGTGGCATGTGAGACACAGGTAAAGGCACTTGCTGTGAAGTCTTTCTGCCTGAGTTTGATCATCAGGACACACAGGATGTAAGCAGAGAACTGACTCCCACAAGTTTTCTCCTAGCTTTGAAACACACAAAAAAATGCATGTGCCTATGCATGCAGGTACATGCTCACACACATAAATACAATACACCATGACGACGAGACCCTCCTTGTCTGTTTGTCCCCACCTGGCCTGCCCTTCAGAGCAATGCTGCCTGCCCACTTGAATCTCTTGTTCATACAGCTCCTTCCCTCCCAGCCCTGGGAAAGAGCTGCCCCTGTCTTCTGTGGGGTTTGCTTTTCACTTGTCCTGTGCTGTGCAATGCTGGAAAACGGGTCAAAAGCACAGAGCTAATCCCACTGCAGCAACCTGGGAGGGCCCCACAGTAACATGTTAGAGAGACGTTGCTCAACTCCAGGTAGCAAATGTTCCTGTTTTTGCAAAAAGTAACTACCATAAAGTGAAAACTGATGCCTACAGAAGTATTTACATTAGTGGGCAAAAAAGCTTGACTGGCAGAACCCCTTCAGGACCACCAACAAGGGCTCTGCTTCGAGAATTTGGGGCTGGGAATGTAGCTCTGTGGCAGTGTTAGCTAGCTTAGCCTTTGGCAGGCCCCAATACCTTGAGAAAAAATTGGGGGAACTTGTGCGTTTATTTTCTGTTTTCTTCTTTTGGACTTGTTTAGCTTTAATTTTTATTTATTTATATGTATGGGTGTTTTGCCTGCATATTTGTGCAACATGTATGCCTAGTGCACATGGAGACTAGAAAAGGTTTCAGATTACCTGGGACTGGAGTTACAGACAATTGTGAGCTGCCCTGGGGGTGCTGGGAATCAAACCTGGGTCCGCTGAAGAGCAGCCAAGTGACTCTTAATTTTTATGTAGCTGAGGGTGATCTTGAATTTCTGATCAGCCTGCCTCTACCCACGCCCCTGTAGGGCTGGGGTTACAGAAATGTGCCTGCTCCTCTGGTTTATGTGATATTAAAGGTCAAACCTAGGGCTTGGTACATGCTAGGATAGCTAGGATAGCACTCAGAAAACCAAACTACAACCCAGCCCATTTTTGTGTTTGTTTTGCTTTGAGGTGAGATTTGGATGTATAGACTAGAGGTTCTGTTTTCCACGTGTTTAAGATATAGGTTTGCACCACCACATTCAGCTACTTGCCGTTAGCTCATAGCTCAGAAACTCTGCCTTACTTTGTAATTAAAAAACAGTGTCTAGCTGGGTGGTGGTGGCGCGCCTTTAGTCCCAGCACTCGGGAGGCAGAGGCAGGTGGATCTCTGTGAGTTCAAGACTAGCCTGGTCTACAAGAGCTAGTTCCAGAACATCCTCTAAAGCCACAGAGAAACCCTGACTTGAAAAAACAAAACAAAACAACCCCCCCTCCAAAAAAAAAAAAAACAAAAAAAACAGTGTCCAGTCAGCACTTAAGAGCACAACTACCCTTGAAGAAGACTTGGATTCAGTTTCCATGTCAGACAGCTCACAACTGCCTATAACTACAAAGCCGGTATCTTATACCTACCTCTGGCCTCCTCAGATAGTTGAATGTATTACATAACCACACGCAGACACATGCTTAATTAAAAATAGTAAAATATTTTTAAAAAACAAAACAAAATGGCTAGATATGGTGGCTTATGCCCAATAATCTCATTGCTGGAGAAGCTGAGTCAGGAGGATAGCTTCAAGTTCAAGGCTAGCCTTGGCTTCATGTGTCATCTTTGGCACATATGGAGTTTGCAGGCTACCCCAAGCTACATAACACTCTGTCAAAAAAAAAAAAAAAAAAAAAAAAAAAAAAAGAAAGAAAAGAAAAAAGATACTGGGTAGTGAATGACTGAGTCTATAAGGAACACAGAATAGCACCCTTCCCTTCCTTCCCCAGCCTCTGCCTGGCCCATGTCACCACTGCCTTAACCCTGAGGCTTATCCAGCAGTTCCACCATCTCAATTCTAGCTGTCACTGTCCGTCCTCCACTGAGTGACCTCCACTCGATGGCTCCATTTCCTCACCGGCGACTTTTATTTTAAAGAAACACGGCATGCTTTTATTTGCCAGTTGACACCCTTCCAAAAAGAAGCTCCGGAGGCTTTAATCCAGCCTCCGCAAGCAGGACTCCATCTTCTCTGGCCTCTCTGGGGCTCTAGCACACGCATGTCCTTTCATTATTGTAATCTGTATAAATGCCATTTTGTGTCTTCAAATGCTTTACGTCACCTAATTTGGGAAGCCCGTCTGCGTGTGGACACAGCATCATTTCTTCTGGAGATGGCATTGGGACTGTTCAGCCAGGCTCTGATTGTTACCCAGTTGGGTGCTTTCCAGTTGGGGACTGCTTACTTCTCCACTATTGAGCTCCCAGCATTCAGCCCCTGCCTGTCTCTAGTCTATAAAACCTGCCTTCCTAAAGGTCATGGCCACAGGCCTTCCCTCTAACTCTTGCTTCGTCTTCTATGTCCTTGACTAAAACTGGGGCCCTCCTTTAATTGAACCCTGCCTGACTAACCACCCTCATGGCCACCCACCAGCCCATCCATCAAAGTGGAATTCCAGCCTCCTCTCCTCCCCTTGCTTTCTTTTAGACATCCCAGCCAGCCTGTGGGTACAAGGCCTATATTCCCAGCTAGTGGACAGACTGAGGCAGGAGGGGCCCAATTTTGAATCCTGCCTGGGTTACAGAGTAGGTTCAAGGCCAAACTGAGCAATTTAGGGAGAACCTGTTTAAAATAAGTGAGAGGTAAGGCTAAGGACTAAGGTAGGACTAAGCACTCCGTTAGCAGAGTGCTTGCTTAATATGTGTGAGGCCCTGGGTTCAAACCCTAGCACTGGGAGGAAAAGTCCAAATTTGAAAAATCTGATAAATCAAGTATAGAATTAAGGAAGTTATAAATGAAATGAATGAATGAAACTGCATTGCAGGTATGGTTGCAAGTGACACAGCCCCAGTGACTTGGAGGCTGAGGCTGGTGGATCCCTGGGCAACAAACCAAGACCTTGGTTCTCAAAAATAAAAATAGGAACAGGCAGAGGCAGGGGAATCACTGTGAATGTGAGGCCAGCCTGGTCTGGTCTAGTTGATTTGTTTATTTATTGGTATGGTCCTGGGACTGGACCCGGGGTCTGGTGTATCCTTGCCAGGCACTCCACCACAGAGCTATGCACACACACACACACACACACACACACACACACACACACACACACACACACACACACACACACACACGTCAGAGACGACTTTGGGGAGATGATTCTTTCTTTTCACCATATGGAATCCAGGAATTGTACTCAGATTGGTAGGCTTTGGGGCCTTTACCTACTGAGCTATCTCAGTGCCCGCAGCTGGTTTATTTTTGAAGTGCTAGGATGAAACCCAGGGCCTTAAGTATCAGGCAAGTGTCTACATCACTGCCCTACCCTTTTGTTTTGTTTGTTTTAGAAAGGGTCTCCCTAAATTGCCCAGGCTGGCCTTGAACCCACTTGATAACACAGGAGGATTTGGAATTGGGTCCCCGCTGGAGAGATGGCTCAGAGGTTAAGAGCACTAGCAGCTCTTCCAGAGGTCATGAGTTCAATTCCCAGCAACCACATGATGGTTCACAACCATCTATAATGACATCTGGTGCTCTCTTCTGGCAAAACATGCAGATAGAACACTGTATATATAATAAATAAATAAAATAAAAAACAATAATGAATCTCCAAAAACCAAAATAAATAAATAAATAAATAAATAAATAAATAAATAATGAAATTGGGTCCCTCCTGCCTCAGTCTGCCCCAGAACTAGGATTTATAGGGATTATAGGGCAGGTCCTTTACTACTTTTTACCTATAGCCCTAATTTTGAATCTTTAAAATTTTTCTTTTCTAGTCAGGTGGTGGTGGCGCACACCTTTAATCCCAGCACTCTGAGGCAGAGGCAGAGGCAGGTGGATCTCTGGGAGTTTGAGACCAGCCTGGTCTGCAAGAGCTAGTTCCAGGACAGGCTTCAAAGCCACAGAGAAACCCTGTGTATGTGTATGTGTATGTATGTATATATGTATATATTAACATAAAATTTTCTTTTCTAATGTATGCATTTGAGGCCATATTGCCCCCATTTGTGCAAGTTTCTTTTTAAATCTTATAAATGGTTTTCTTTATTCACTCTCCATAATACAGAATACACAGTCTTGTGAGTTTTGGCAAATGTAAATGCCCATATTACCGTCATTCAAATCAAAGTATAGGACAGTTCCATCACCCCAGAAAGCTCAGTGGAGCCCATTTTGGATCAATTTCCATTTCACCTCCAGAATTAGAACTGTTTTTGTATAGAATTCCAACTAAATAGGATCCGGCAGTATATTTTCTTTTTGTATCCAGTTTTGCACAGCCTGTACGTGGTGTGCAAAAGCTATTTGTTCCGTAACCAGAACTAAGTTGCATTCCATGTGTGGCTGTATATGTGCTGTCTGTTTATCCATTCTGGTGGTGACAGGCATTTGGATTGCTTCCAGTTTGGAGTTCTTAAACATCTATGAGCATCCTTGTGCAAGTTTTGTTATTGTTGTTGTTATTGTTTTTGCTTTATATTTATTTTGTGTGTGTTTGTTTGTGTGTGAGCATGTGTTGAAAGTCAGAGAACAACGTAGGGCAGTCAGGTCAGTTCTCTTTGTCTACTATTGCGGATCCTGAGAATCAGCCCCAGGTTGTCAGGCTTGGCAGCAAACACCTTTGCCTGCTGAACCATCTCGATGACCCCTTGACTCTTATGCATAAGAGGTTTCTTTTTAGGTAGGAATTTAAATGAGGGTGTCAGGGTCTTAGTGTAAACACCTCAGCAGTTTGATTGTATCCGGTTGTTTATTTTGGATAGGGTCTCACTGTGTTGTCTAAACTGGTCTTGAACTCCTGGGCTCAGTCCTCCTGTCTCTAGAATAGTCAAAACTACAGACACATATCACTCATCAATTTTAAGCAGCGATTGTTCCTTTTGTGGTTGCTGAGACAGGGTATCACTGTAGCCCGGCTGGCCTTAAACTCAAAGTCAACCTCTGAAGAGCTGGAATTACAGGTGTGAGAAACTATATCCAATTAACATGTGGTATTATCATTTCATTCTACTTCTTCAAACACTTCTTCAGACTTTTTATTTGACATAGAACTTGAAAGAATGTTTTAAAATGTCCACATGTGGGCTGGGGGTGTAGCTCAGTTGGTAGAGTGCTTCTTTGACCATAACAAGTTTGAGGGTAGCCTGGGCTATACGAGACTGAAAATAGAAAGAAATACTCACGTCTCAGCGACTGTTTGAGATAGAGTCTCATGTAGCCCAGGCTGGCCTGGAATTTCTTCCTTCCTTCATTTCCAGAGAGCTGGCATTATCGGTGTGGGCTATTCTATCTAGGTTAAATGGTGCTGTGGATTTAACTTAAGGTTTCATGCATGCAAACATTGACCGTCTTACCTGCATCCTCAAAGCTCTAGTGTAATCAGCTCATGGAGCTATGCTTTTTGTATTCACAAAGGTAAATACACTAAAAACATAGTTATCTGGAGCACAGGAAGTCTTCATAAATTAGTAACTGTATACCTTTTAAAAATTATGATTGTTGGGCAGTGGTGACATACACCTTTAACCCCAGTACTCAGAAGGCAGAGGCAGGTGGATCTCTTTGAGTTCAAGGCTAGCCTGAACTACAAAGCTACACAGAGAAACCCTGTCTCGAAAAATTATGTTGCATTGCTTATCATTTTTATTGTATGTGTGCATGTGGGGCACAGTCAACTTGAGGAGAGTCAGAGCTGCATAAGACTGTCAAAAAAAAAGACAGTCTGCCCCAGGCCAGCCAAAGCTACACAGGGAGGCCCTGTCTCAAAAGCAAACAAGCAGGTGAAGAAATAGGATAGGTAAGATGTCTAAACAAGTCTGATGAACAAGCTTAATCCCTGGGACCCACTTAGTGGAAGGAGAAAAGTGTCTCCCACAAGATGTTCTCTGTCCACAAGCACTGTGCACTCGTGTACACGCACACACACACACACACACACACACACACACACACACACACACACACACACAACTTAAAAAATATCTAGACATAATTAGGTGTTGGAGGCAGTGGGGAAAAGGCATCAAATAGCTAAGGCTTGGGAGTGGTCACTCATATGTGTAATCTTAGCACTTGAGTGGTAGAAACTGGAGAACAAGACTTCCAAGGCTAGTGTTTGCTGTATAATGAGTTCAAAAAGGCCAACCTGGGCTACACAAGACTTTCTTTAAAAAAAAAAAAAAAAAAAAAAAAGACCTGTTCCTACCAAGGATAGAGGGAAATTCCTCTCAAGCAGGTAATTTAGTAGACAGATACAATAAGCCTTGACAGGTGAAGAGAGAGTCGAGAACCAACCACAAGCAAATAGGAGCCATCTGTGTAGCCTTCAGAAGGCTCCCTGAGGAGGGTGATGGTGGCTTTGGAAACTTGAGTTTTACAAAGTAGTCATTTCCCTAGTGGGGACACTCACCTAGACTCCTAGTAGATGCTTGAAGCCTCGGGAGAAACATACCCTATAGAAACTATTTTTCCCACTTAGGAGGCAGAGGCAGGTGGTTCTCTGTGAGTTTGAGACCAGCCTGGTCAACAAGAGCTAGTTCCAGGACAGCCTCCAAAAGCCACAGAGAAACCTGTCTTGAAAAACCAAAAAAGAAAAAGAAAAAAAAAGAAACTATTTTTCCTGTATATAATACGAATATAATACCTTTTTATTTATAAAGAACAGGGAGCCCCATGAAGTAGTGGCTAGCTTGTTTATCCATGTACCCCTCTTCTCCCTTCTCAACTGGAGTTTTTTTGTTTGTTTTTGAGATAGGGTTTGATACAGCCCATACGGGCTTTGAACCCATGCAGCTAAGGATAACCTTGAACCTTTTTTGTTTTAGTTTGTTTTTTTTTTTTTTGTTTTGTTTTTTGAAGCAGGGTTTCTCTCTGCAGTTCTGGCTGTCCTGTAACTCGTTCTATAGACCAAGATGGTCTTGAACTCACAGAAATTCGCCTCCTCTGCCTCCCAAGTGCTGGAATTAAAGGCTACCATGCCCAGCCAAACCCTGAACTTTTAGTCTTCCTGCCTTCACCATTCAAAGTCTGGGACTACAGACATTACCACCTCATGAGGTTTACTCTGTGCTAAGGGTTGAACCTCAGGCTTCCCCATGCTGAGCTAGCCTTCTGCCACATACAGGGCACCATCACCAGCCCTAGGACACCAGTCCCTTTTAAATATGGGTTTGCTACATAGCCCAGGCCGCTCCAGTGTTTGGGGTTTCAAACGGATAACATCTTACAAGTTCCAAACTAGCTTGGAACTTGCAACAATCTTGTATCTTCTTCCTGAATACTGGGATTGCAGGCCTGTATCATGATACCTTGCTTTGTGCATTAACTTTGTGTCCTCCATTGTTGCCTATAATTACTCATTAATTCCAGGGGTGTTCTTTCAGATTATCTACATTGATAGGTCAAAGAAATTCTTTTATTTTATCGTCTTTTTTTCCAAGACAGGGTTTCTTTGTATAACATCCCTAGCTGTGCTAGAACTAGGTTTGTAGACCAGTCTGACCTCGAACTCACAGAAATCCCCCTGCCTCTGATGTCCATTTAATATGGGAGTATAGTGGAATGTTGTGCAACAATGTATAAATTAACTATATTAATATTAGTACATTGTTACTGAGAGGGGTTGGCTGGAGGGCTCAGTAGGTAGGGGAGCTTGCTGTGACTCCTGCTGACCTGAGTTCTGATTCTCAGAACCCACATGATAGGAAGAACTGATTCTCTAGAGTTGTTCTCTGATCTCTGTATGTGTGCCACAGCACTTGTGTTCCCCCACATACAATCCTAGTAAATAGTAAAAGTATGTTTTAAAGAGAAATCTGGGCCTGGTGGTACAAGCCTTTAATTCCAGCACTTGGGAGGCAGAGGCAGGTGGATCTCTGAGTTCAAGGCCAACCTGATTTACAGAGTGAGTGCCAGGTCAGTCAGGGCTACACAGAGAAACCCTATCTTGAAATAAAAAAATCACAGAAGAAAAGTAAAACTATGGAGAGAAAATAGAAAACAAATGCAGATACATATGTATGTATATATTATTGTATATCTCAGGGGATTCCTCATTGTGTGAGAGGGTTTGCTGAACAAATATGAGGACCTGCATTCAGAGCTCCAGCATCCAAGCAAAAGCTAGACATAGCCCAATGCCTTCCTATGACTCCAATACTGGGCATGGACGGAGATAAGAGAATCACAGGCCAGACGGCTTCTCCAACACACTGCTGGCTCTGGATTCAGTAAAAGACACTGTCTCAGGGGAACAGGGCAGAAAGCAATAGAGGAAGACGCCCAACATAACATCCTCCTCATGGGTGCACGCACCTGCACACGCATCCCCATGCACAACACACCCAAATAATGTACACACACACACACACACACACACACACACACTTGTATACCTTTTATCTCTGAAGAAGTTCAGAAAAGTGCTAACATGACCAGTCAAAGCCCCAGTAGAAGACTATGATTTCAAATCAGTTTTCATCAAATCAAATGGATATGTTTTGTTTGTTTTGCTTTTTGAGATGGGGTCTCATGCAGCCCAGGCTGGCCTTGAACTTCCTGTGTAGTCAAAGATGACCTTGAGACTCCTGATCCTGGGGCTGGATGGCTCATTGGGTAGAAGGGCTTGCCTCCCAAGTCTAAAGACTTGAGTTCCATTGCTGGAAGCGTGTTATGTAGAAGGAGAGTACCAGTTCCACAAAAATGTCCTCTGACCTTCGCACACAGGCCGTGACACACATATGTCCACATAAATGCAAATAAAAATCTCTTGGTCTTCCTTCCTCCACCTCCCAAGTGCTGAGATTGCAAGCCATCATTCCCAGTCTATGTTGGTTTTTTAAAGTTTTAATCTTATTTTATTGTATTTCTCCCCTGACGTGTGTGTGTGTGTGTGTGTGTGTGTGTGTGTGTGTCTGTGTGTGTGTCTGTGTGTGTGTCTGTGTGTGTGTCTGTGTGAGTGGGTCCACCCATGCCATGGTGCACACATGGACGTCAGAGGACAGCTTTCAGAAGTCACTTCTCTTTCCATCATGAGTGCCAGGGATCAGACTGGTGGTGTTACATTTGTGCAGCAAGTGCTTTTAAACCCTGAGAGTCACCTTGTTGACCCTGAGGGTTTGTTTGTGTGAAACTTTTCTTCTGTCATAAATTCTTATGTATTTTATTTTATGTCTGTAAGTGTCTGTATGTATTGTACCACATGTTCACCTAGGGCTTAGAGGCAGAAGGTGACAGCTCCCCTGACATTTTTTAAATTTGTTTCTTTTTGTTGTTGTTGTTTTGTTTTTTTGAGACAATGTTTCTCTGTGGCTTTGGAGGCTGTCCTGGAACTAGCTCTTGTATACCAGGCTGGCATGTGCCACCACGGAGAGGCAATCCCCTGATATTTAGCCACAGATGGTTGTGAGTGCTGGGAACTAAACAAGGGTCCTCTGCAAAAGCAACAAGTGCTCTTAACCAGTGAGCCATCTCTCCAGCCCACTGAGCTTTCCAGGTAGAGCAAATTCATTTCATTTACTGTGGTCCCTTTGCTCTAAGCCACTGTTAAAGGAGACATACTTACATACTAGGTTCTTTCCCTAATAACCTAACTTGGCAATAACCTTACTTCTTGGTCTCCAAATTTTTTTTGGGGGGGGGACTTTCTTGGTCTTTGAAATGTAAATTTCTGAGAACTAGTCATGGGGAAGGTGAATAATTTGGTGGAAGAAGGTTTTTTGACAGTGTCTCAGTTGAGGGTCCCACTGAGTCATCTGCCAGCAGGAGCTCTCTTAGCAGGGACTGGAGAGTGATGAATGGCTCATTGCAACCTTCTCCCCACCACTAAGTTCCGTTACTTTGCATACACCTGCCTGAAAATGATTCAGTCTGTTTTAGGGACTGTGGCCCCCTAAATAACAGGCAGCGTTAAGTATCCACACATTCAAATTAGCAAGCAAGTCTGGTGGGGTGGCATACGCCGATAGTCCTAGCACGTGGCTGGTGCTCAAGCTCAGGGCTTCTCCTGTGCTAGGCAGGCTAGGTCTGTGTGCTAGACCTCTAACCCCCACTTAACTTTTTTTTTTATTAAATTTGTTTGCTTTTTTTTCTTTTTTAAAATTTTAAGATTTAAAAAATTATTATTATTATTATTTTAATAATTTAACTTTATTTTATGTGCTTTGGTGTGATGGTATTAGATCCCCTGGAACTGGAGTTACAGACAGTTATGAGCTGCCATATCGGTGCTGGGAATTGAACCCAGGTCATCTGGAAGAGCAGTCAGTGCTCTTAACCTCTGAGCCATCTCTCCAGCCCCAAGATTTAAAAAATTATTATACACGTGTGTATGGGTATGCAAACATGAGTACAGGTGCCTGTGGAGGCCAGAATTGGACATTAGATCTGGAGCTGCAGTTATAGGCAGCTGTGAGCTTCCCAAAGTTCTGGAACCCAAACTTGGGTCCTTTTCGAGGGCAATGCAGGTGATCTACTGAGCCGTCTTTCCAGGCCTGCCCTACCCTACCCAACTAGCTCTTCCTTCCTTCCTTCCTTCCTTCCTTCCTTCCTTCCTTCCTTCCTTCCTTTCTTTCTTTCTTCCTTTCTCTAGCTTTTTCTTTAGGGTGTTTGTTTGGCTTTTTGAAACAAGGTCTCACTCTGTAGCCCAGGATGGCTTGGAACTCACTGTGAAGCCCAAGCTGGCCTGTGTCAACTTCCCAGGGTTTGGATTATAGGCATGACCAGCACTCCCGACTCCCCATGTTTATATGAAGCTGAAGTCCTTTAGTGAGGAGTAAGTACAGTCTAGGGTAGCTAAGCAAATGTGAGCACATGATGCAAACCTATAGTACCAGCTATTTAGGAGGCTGATGGTGGGAAAAGATGACATGAACCCTGGAGTCCAAGACCAGCATGAGCAGCAGGAAGACACTATCTAAAAAGGTGGAAAGTAAAACACTACTGCTACTAACAAATGATTAAACATTATCTATATAAATTGTAATGATCGTGCCTGCCTAAAAAATTAAAGTGAGCCAGGCAGTAGTGGTGTACACCTTTAATCCCAGCACTTGGGAGGCAGAGACAGGCGGATCTCTATGAGTTCGAGGCCAGCCTGGTCTACAAAGTGAGTTCCAGGAAAGCCAGGGTGATTACACAGAAAAACCATGTCTCAAAAAAAAATTTTTTTAAGTATAGTGTAGGGCTGGAGAGATGACTTAGTGGTTAAGAGCACTGGCTGCTCTTCCAGAGGACCTGGGTTTGATTCCTAGCACCCACCAGATGATTCAACTGCTTATAATTCCCATTCCAGGGAATCTGATGCCCTTTTCTGGCTTCTGTGCATACCAGGCATGCACGTGGTACATATACACAGATGCAGGCAGAACACTCATCCATAGAAAATAACAATAAGTCAATAACTAAAAAAAATAGAAAGGGGGCTGTTGAGAAGGCACCATGGTTAAAGGTATTGTCGTGCAAGCTTGGTAACCTGAGTTCAAGCCCCAGAAACCCACATGGTGGAAGGAGACCTTACAGACCCGGTACATGGTACATACAGATTGGACATACTCTCTCTCTCTCTCTCTCTCTCTCTCTCTCTCTCTCTCTCTCTCACACACACACACACACACACACACACACACACACACAGTTTTTTTAAAAGTATGTGTCATATGAATTACCCCAATTTTGTTCTATGCAGAGAGCTGTGGGACACGAATAAACCAGACCTGGTGACTCACATCAGTGATTCCAGGACTTAGGAGGTAGAGACTACCTACCGCAGGGTCAGAATGTTGGAAGATTATCCTTAGCTACCAGCAAGGTCAAAGCCAGATTGGCCAACCATCTTTGTACCCCAAGTCCCTTTCAGGGTTCAATGGATAGTAGTGGCAGAGTTTACCAGAGGAAGAATCAAGATGGGAAGTGAACTCGGTTGTGGTTCAACAGGTGGCTACCTCTCTGTGACCCTTTCTAACTTGGGCTGTTGTTGAATAATAACATGGGCACTGGGGACCCTCCTTCAGAGGCCCTCTGCAAACTGGCAGTGGATTTTCTGTATAACTGGTGAGTTGCTCCTGTAGAACTGTTCTGAGTTCTGCTTAGTGTTTTCCAACGCTAAGGGAGCTCCAGCTGTTTCCTTTCACAGGAAGAGGGAGCTGGGGGTTGTGGCCCAGACTTGTAATCCCAGGACTGGAGAGGTAGACTCAGGGGGATTAGGAGTTCAAAGTCATCCTTGACTACATAGAAAGCTTGAAGACAGCTACATGAGATCCTGTCTTTAAACAAAGCAAGGCACGGGGTGGGGGTGGGGGGGAGTGGGGGATGAGGGTCGGGGGTTGAGAGATGAGGGCTGGGGAGAGGGGAACTGGATATGGCTCAGCAGAAGGGAGTGAGCTGCTCTTATAGAGGACTGAAGTTCTGTTCCTAGTACCCATGTTAGGCAGCTCACAAATACTTCGGGAGGGCACCCAAATACATGTGGCATATGCATGTACACACACACACACACACACACACACACACACACACACACACAAAAGCACCCCCCCCCCAAAAAAAAGACCCAACCCTTCTCACCCTCAAATGCTTGTGTGGGATTTCCTGTTTACAGATGAGAAAACAGGCAAGGATAGAAGAACTACCTCTCTCAGATTGTACAGCTGCTAAAAAATAACAGAACCAGAATTAAAACCAGGCAGGAGCTGGAGGCAGAGGACTTCTAGCATTGCCAGACCCTGGCTTCCATTCCCAGCACCACAAACAAAACAAAACAAAACAAAACAAAACAGATAAAGCAGGCAGGGAGCCTGGCTGTGGAATGAGATTTTGTTTTTGTTGTCATTTTTCTGATGTCCAACTAAAGCAGAGAGACACAGACACTCAGCAAGGCCACACAGCTGGTAGTTCGTCCATCTGGGAATCTCACAGGGTAACCATGACCCTATTCTAAGTCCATGGTAGTTCTTATTATCACTCGCTCATTCGTTCTTTTGGACTGAGCCCAGGGCCTCACTCATGCTGTGCATATGTTCAGACAAGATTGGGTATGTTCAGTGTCACAACCACAGACATGTGCTGAGCTCTTTCCCCAGGCCTCATGGCTGCTTTAATTGTTCTTTCAAAAATATAGATCATTGGAGCTGGAGAGATTGCTCAGTGGTTTCGAGCAGACACTGATCTCCAGAGCACCTGCTTCTGATCCCAGCTTCTGTGTCTAACTTCAGGGATCTGACACCTCTGGCCTCTGAGGGCACCTGCAGTCACATGCACATACCCTGACACAGACACACTTGTACACATAATTAAAAATAACTTAAAGCATATATGTACACACATATACATAATACTGTAAAAATAGTAGCTCTTGCGCTATGGATAAGGCAGGTAGGTACAGTGTTTATCTGGCATGAGTGAAGCCCTGGGCTCCATCCACAGCACCACATAAACTGTGTGTACTGGTTCTCACTTGTGATACCAGCTCTTGGTAGATGAAAAGAAAATCAGAAGTTCAGAGTCAGAAACAAACAAACAACACAAAACAAAACAACCCCATCAAGCAATGGGGACTCAGTCAGTAAAGCTCTTGTCAGTCAAGCATGAGGATCTGGGTTTGATCCCCAGAACCCTGGGAAAAACCTTGGTGTGGTACATGCTTTGCAATCCCAGCACTGAGAAAGCAGAGACCTGAGGAACCCTGGGGCTCCCTGGCCAGCCATTCTAGCCTAACAAACACAAGGTGGGCTCCAGGCCAATTAGGAAGCCCGTGTCAAGGGACATGGGTGACGTTTCTGGGGATGATACCCAAGGTTGTCCTCTGCTCTCCCATGCCTAAACACACATGTGCAGCCACAGACTCATAAACACACACACAAGCATAAACTTGGGGATAGCCTGGGCTACATGAGACCCTGCCTCAAAATATAAAATAGGGGTGGAGGTAGTGGTGACACCTTTAATCACAGCTCTTGGGGGGCAGAGGTATGTGGCTCTTTGAACTCAAGGTCAACTTGATCTACATAGAGAGACCCCCTAGATCACAAAACAAAAAATAAAACAAACAAAAAGCAATAAAATAGGGCCAGTAAGATGGACCAGTAAGTAAAAGCAGAACTCACACACCAGAGGACCTGAGTTCAGTTGTTCAATTCCTCAAATCTACATTAAAAGGCCAGAGGCAGTGCACACCTGTGATTTCTACAAGACGGGGTGTGGTAACAGGAGAGGCATCTGTAAGCTTTCTGGCCAGCTAGCCTGGAATATACAGTGAGAAACAAGAGAGACCTTGACTTCCTGAGGTGGGAGGGGAGGGAGTGAGGGAGGGAGGGAAAGAGGGAGGAGAGAGAGAGAGAGAGAGAGAGGAGAGAGAGAGAGAGAGAGAGAGAGAGAGAGAGAGACCCCTGACTTCCTAAAAGTTGTCCTCTGACCTCCACAGGTATGCTCTCACTGGAGCATACACACTCACACACAATTAAACATAAAAACATAATATGGTACAACTTTCTAAATTAGTAGTACTATGTACAACATTCCATTATAAGGTTAGTTCATTTACTGAATCTTCTTCAGTTGGGACATCTCCGTTGTTTCCTTTTTTCTTTCATAGAGATGGAAATGGCAGGAATGTGTTTAGGTTTATCAACTTGCTTCTTTGTGTAAAGACCTTCCGAGACTGGAATTGGAGGCCTGGAGTCGACCACCAGAGCAGGAGAGGAAGTTCTAATTAGTAATGGTGCCAGGGTGGAGAGAAGGAAGAACAGAGATATGCTGTTCAGCAGGGATTTTTGGCATAGCCTGCTGAGATAGGAGATTTGGGATGCATTTCAGAAGTATTTGTAATTCTCTCTCTGGGTATTGTAGCGTTCTTCAGTGTTTTCCAGCCTAGCATCTCGCTGACATTTCCCAGACTCATGTGGGAGGGGCGGGGCAGGGTGGGACCATTCTCTTCACAGCTCAGCCATGTGCGACCATCTGGAGTCCCAGGGACCATTCATCCCAGGTCTTTCTCTTTCCCTCTCACCTCAGTGTCCCTTTAAAGTATTTCCTTTAATGTTCCACGTTCAAGGGGCTGAGAGATGCTCAGTGGATGAAGTCCCTGCTGTACAAGCATCAGGACCTGAGTTTGGATCCCCAGCACCCCACATAAAATAGCAGGGCCTGGTATCTGCAACCCTTGTGCAGGGTGGATGGAGACAGGTGTATCCCCGGAGCCTGCTGACTAGTCTAGACAATCAGTGAAAGACTTTATCTTCAAAGAATGGTGGAGAGCCATCTGGGAGGACAATAGACGTCAACCCCTGACCTTCTCTCTTTCTCTCATACACACACACACACACACACACACACACACACACACACACACACACACACACTGCCATCCAACATATCAGGTCAAAACTGATAAGAAGGCCAAAGGCCATCAGATGACTCTCACCTATGATGGTTTTCGTTTTTTTTTTTGGGGGGGGTGGCGCAGGTTTGAGACAGTATTTCTCTGTGGCTTTGGAGGCTGTCTTGGAACTAGCTCTTGTAGACCAGGCTTGTCTCGAACTCACAGAGATCTGTCTGCCTCTGCCTCCCAAGTGCTGGAACTAAAGGCGCTCTCGAGCCACCACCGCCTGGCCCATGATGCTTTTCATTTGTGGCATCCTCAGCTTGGTCCCGAGCACTTCCCGGGCTCTGTCCTCACTATCATTACCAAAAACTTTGTGATGTTAACAGCCAGCACTGAAAACAAATCATTACACTATTTATTTGTTTACTTGGTAGGCACCCATGTTGGCACACATGTGTAGGTCCAAGAACAGCTTTGAGAGTCAGTTCTCTTCTCCCACCTTAGCAAGGATAAAACTCAGGTTATCATGCTTGGCAAGCAAGCGCCTTTGCCTGGTGAGCTGTTCTCCAGCCCCAGCCAGCATGTTATACAGGAAGGAGGAAGCTTCTAGGACCAAAGGTCTTATCCAAGCTACCTTGGTAAGGTCTATGACATGGGATTCAAGAGCCAGGGTTTTCTGCACTCCCTGGTCACTTCATAGTAATTCCGGTGTATTCTTTATAACCTTCATGATGTCCAGTACACAAGGGAGATGATAACTAGGAAGAAACTCGCCAGAAGCCACAGGAACTTTCATCACTTAAAGTACAATGAACAAGCTCACTTACAGAAAGTGGGGGCTGCACAGGACACCGGGCATCCTCCTTTGTCATCTCTTTACTGTTTTAGGATTGTGTCTGTATGCTGTGGACGTGTAACTGTGTGTGTGGGGGTGTTACAGAGGCTTGTGGGTTCTAAGGTTCTCTCCTTCTACCAAAGGCTTATCGGGCTTGTGTGGAAAGTGCTTTTACCTAAGGGGCCATCTTGCCAGCCCAGCAATCTTATTTTTTTTTATCTTTTGAGACAATCTGTTTAGCCCAGGCTAGCCTGGAACTCATAGTCTTCCTGCATATGTCTCTCTACATTCAATCTGCAATGCACTGAATAAAATAAAATAAAACATATTTATTTGTTTCATTTGTAACATCCTTAGCATTATATTGAGAACTTTCCAGATTCTGTTCCTGCTATTTTTACAAACAACTTTATGTGTATTTATATACATCCTATAACAAATAGCTATTTATTTATTCATTCGTTCATTAATTCATTCATTTTGACTGGGTCGTGACTTGTAGCCTAGGCTGACCCCAACCTTGAAACCCTGCCAAACCTCCCATGTGTTGAGATGACAGGCCTGCATCCCCTCTGTTTCATCTCTATGTAAAATCCTAAATGACTCTGAGTGTCTGTTTCTCTAGCCACAAAATGGAGATAATAAACAATGGTTAGGACCACTGGGAGAAGAAGTTTCGATAATGCTTCTATTTTTTAAATTTTCTTTCTTTCTTTCTTTCTTTCTTTCTTTCTTTCTTTCTTTCTTTCTTTCTTCCTTCCTTCCTTCCTTCCTTCCTTCCTTCCTTCCTTTCTTTCTTTCTTTCTTTCTTTCTTTCTTTTTTTTTTGGGGGGGGGTTGGAGACAGGGTTTCTCTGTGTAGCTTTGGAGCCTATCCTGGCACTTACTCTGGAGACCAGGCTGGCCTCGAACTCACAAAGATCAGCCTGCCTCTGCCTCCCGAGTGCTGGGATTAAAGGCGTGCACCACCAACGCCTGAACTATTTTTTTTTAAAGCAGGCACAATCCAAATGTATGAGGCACACTTATAATCCCTGCACTCCAGGGATGGGAGGCAGGAGGGTTCGTGGTATTCATTGGCCATCCAGCCTAGGCAAACTGACGGGCTGCAGAACCAGTGAGAGACCTGTCTCAAAAAGTATAGCCGGGAAGCTGCAGAGACACGAACCCACATCAAGTGACTCCCAACCACTGGAACTCTAACCCGGGGCATCTAATTCCCTCTTCTGGAATCCATGGGCTTATGTGCACAAACCCACACATAGGTACACATACATGCATGTCATTAAAAACATAATAATATAATAATAATAATAACAGCAACAACAGCAACTGAGCCAGATGTGGTTGGTAATCACCTTTCGTTCCAGTGCTCGGGAGGCAGAGGCAGACAGATCTCTGTGGGTTCAAGGCCAGCCTGGTTTACATAGTCAGTTTTAGGTCAGCCAGGGCTACCTAGTGAGACATTATCTCAAAACAAGAAAAAGAAATTAAAAAAGAAAAGGTGAGGAACTACAGAAAAATAACCTGTATTACAGAAAAGTCCACATGTGCAGCATGCATGGATGCATGCCTCACCACACACATGTGCACAAGCATATAACATATGAGCACATATATATACACACCATACTCAAGGATCAATTTCCTTCCCTGAAAAGATAGACGAAAGAGCGAAAGTAAGATATTAATATAAACCTGAACTGCAGATTTGTGAAGGGTGTGACCCCTCAGCTCTGTGACCTTAAGTGACTGATGAGTTGTCTTTTTCATACTCTCTGGAGGAGAAGAGCACAGAGCAGGCCCCTTACAGATAGTGTTTACTGAATCTTCGGGGCAGGCCTGCTAGATTTAGGTAGAAGGAAAATTTGAGATTCAAGCACATTAAGTACCATGTCTCTTACCTGTTGGTGGTGGCGCACGCCTTTAATCCCAGCACTCGGGAGGCAGAGGCAGGCGGATCTCTGTGAGTTCGAGGCCAGCCTTGTCTCCAGAGCAAGTGCCAGGATAGGCTCCAAAGCTACACAGAGAAACTCTGTCTCGAAACCAAAAAAAAAAAAAAAACAAAAAACTAGCCAGACATGCTGGTGCATGACTTTCATCCAGCCCTGTGGAGGCAGAAGCAGGCAGAAGCAGGCAGATCTCTACATAAAGAGACCATCTCAAAAAAGAAGTATGTTGTATGACTCTGTGTGTGTGTGTGTGTGTGTGTGTGTGTGTGTGTGTGTGTGTGTGTGTGTGCTCTTGCATTAATGTGATAGCTTAGAAAAAGGTTATTCAAAAAGAAAAGAAAAAGGTTGTTCAAATATTTTTAAAACTTATGTATTTATTTATCTGTATTACCTGCCTGTGTTCATGTGCATGCAGGAGCTGAAGAGGCCAGAGACATCATCAGATCCTGTAGAACTGAGTTAAAGGCACCCACTGGTGCTGTTAACTAAGTCCCTCCTAACTGCTGAGCCATCTCTCAAGCTCCAAGATTAATTTTTAGCTGTGCGTCTGTGTGTGTGTGCATGTATGCATGCATATGTGTGTGTGTGCATATATGCAGTGTCTGTGTGGGTTGGTGGCATGTGCATGTGGGTGCCCTTGGAGGCCAGTGGCATCACATCTCTTGGAGTTGGAGTTACAGAGGTTTCTGAGCCACCTGATATGAATAAATAAATAAAATCTTAAAAAAAAAAGAAAAGGGTTTTTTTCAAGCTGCAATTTGTGGGACACTCTAGTAATCCTGGCACCGTGGAAGCTCAGGCAGGTTGAGGCCAGATTGGTCTATGTAGTAAGTTCAAAACCAGCTAAGACTGGATAATGAAACCCAGACTTTAAAAAAAAAAATAACAGCAACAAGAAAGTTTATTGTGCTTCCCAAGTTATTGTTGATAATAACACACTTCATCAGGAGTGTAGCCAGTTGTGGTTGCTCACATCTGTAATCCCAGTTCTTAGGAGACTGAGGCTGGAGGACTACCTGGAGTTTGTGGCCAGCTTGGGCTACAGAGTGAGAAACTGTCTCAAAAAAATCTGGGGGCAGGGAGTGGGGCTTTTGAGATAGGGTTTCTCTGTGTATCCTTGATTGTCCTGGCACTCTCTCTCTGTAGGCCAAACTGGCCTGGAACTCAAGAGATCCACCTGCCTCTGCCTCCTGAGTACTGGGATTAAAGGTGAGTGCCACCGTGGCCCAACCTCACAGCCCCTCTCCCCCAAATTAAGTCCTGAGATTTTTGTCAGATTTTGAAGAACCACCATCAGAGATTCTTGTACATAGGTAGCATAAGGTTACATGTTTCCTATTACAGTGGCAATAACCCTGCATTGGTAAAACGTCACACCCTTTGCTGTCAGCTAAGTGTTATCTCCCTTAATGTCATCATTTTGTGTCAAGTCAGCAAAAAGCAATCTTTTCCAGGATGGTTTCCTGTCTTCTGTGCTCTGAACATAATGCAGATGGCCAGGAGTATGGAAAGAATTTACAGGGGCTAGGGGTGTAGCTCAGTGGTAGTACTTGCCACCACTGCAGCTATGCAGTGCAGTACTTGCTTTGCATTCTTGAGTTCCTGGGTTCAACCTCTAGCACCTCAGGAGGGGAGGGAGGGAAGGAGAGAGGGAGGGGGAAGAAAAGGGCAAGTAGGACATGATGGCTGACACCTGTAATCCCAGCATTTGGGAAGCTGAGGCAGGAGGATCTCTGTCATTTGAGGCTAGCCTGGACTACATAGTGAGATGAGATCTTCAAAAAGAAAGAAGGAAAGACCAACTCTTTTCTTATTGATCTCTGACCTTGTTTGTAAACCAAAGTTTTACCATTGTAGCCTAGAACCCATAGTAATCCTCCTGCCTCAGCCTCCTGAAGTCTGGGGTTACAAGAATGAGTTATCACACCTGGTAAACTTTTTATATTATTATTCTCTCATATATTACATCCCAATCACAGTTTCTTCTCCTTGCCCTCATCCCAGTCTCTACACTACCTCTCCTCTCCCCTCAGAAAAAAGCAGGCCTCCTAGGCACATCCATCAAACACGTGATAACAAGCTACGATAAGACCAGGCACATACCATCATATCAAGACTGGGTGAGGCAACCCAGTAGGGTCACTTAAGTGGGCAAAAGAGTCAGAGACAGCTCCTGCTCCCACTGTTCGGAGTCCCACAAGGACACCAAGATACTCAGCCATAACATATATGCAGAGGACCTAGGTCAGATCCCTACAGGCTCCAAGTTATTTAAGTAGATTACTTAAATAATTTTAAAAATTATTTTTTGTGTTTATTCACTTATTCTGTGGTGTAGAGGACTCATGCATTACGCACCGTGGAGGTCAGAGGGGAGCTTATGCACTCACCTCTCACTGTGTTCTGGAGATAGAACTCAGGTCTTCAGTCTTGGCAGCAAGTGCTTAAGGCACTGAGCTGTCTCACAGACTCAGTCTGACCTTCCAAAGGGAATTTCATGGGACGAGAAAATGCCCCAAGCATTTGTAGTGATTCAGCCTAACAGAGGGGAGGCTGGAATGGGGCCCTGTGGTCCATTACTGGGGACATGTAGGGGCACTGGAGTCACTAATGTCGAGACTTAGAGTCCAGAGATTGGGAAGGTGCTGAACGGCCCCACACTGCCCATCTCTAGGCCTAAAGATGCCTTGATCTCCAAGTGGCCTCCTGGCAGGATCCTCATTGTTCTAAGTAAACATCGTGGTCCAGCCATTGCTTGGGAGCTGGGTGTTCGAGGCTGCCAAGCCCTACCAGAGCTGCTGGGTGGACCCCTTCACCCAACACAGGCAGCTGATCAGTGAGCAGTTCTTCTCTGAGGAGACCTTATATAGGAACTTCCTGTTGCCACCACCTGTACTGATTTGCCACTTAACATATGTGTGTGTGTGTGTGTGTGTGTGTGTGTGTGTGTGTGTGTGTGTGTCCGTCCATCCATGTCTGTCTATCTGTCTGTCTAGTTAAGATTTCTGTTGCTGCTGGGTGTTGGTGGCGCACGCCTCTAATCCCAGCACTCAGGAGGCAGAGGCAGGCGGATCTCTGTGAGTTCGAGGCCAGCCTGGTCTCCAGAGTGAGTGTCAGGACAGGCTCCAAAGCTACACAGAGAAACCCTGTCTCGAAAGAAAAAAAAAAAAAAAAAAAAAAAAAAAAAAGATTTCGATTTCTGTTGCTGTGATAAACACTATGGCTAAAAGGAACTGGGGGAGGAGACTTTCAGGTCACATGCTATCCCTGAGGGGACTCAGGGCAGGAATCTGGAGGCAGGAACTGAGGCAGAGACCACAGAGGGATGCTGCCTCTGGCTTGATCCTCAGTGTTTGCTCAGCCTGCTTTCTTAGACAGCCTGGACCACCTGCCTAGGGGTGACACTGCCCCCAGTGATACAGACTTGTCTACAGGCCAATCTTATGAGGCATCTTCTCAGTTGAGGGTCCCTCTTCCCAGATAGATATAGGTTTGTATCAAATTGACAAAACCAATCAGCGGAGTGACCTGGCGAGCTTCAGCAGAGCTGCTCACAGGAACATGGGGTGGGGTGGCAGTTAGTTACAGGAGCATGAGCAACTTACCAGTGGCTACACCACAGAAGAAAATGTCCTGTCTCCCTCGGCCCACCCCACAGCTGTCAACTGCCTGTAGATCAGTGGTCCTCAACCTTCCTAATGCTGTGACCCTTTAATACAGTTCCTCATGTTGTAGTGACTCCCCAGCCATAAATGATTTTCGTTGCTGCTTCATAACTATAATTTTGGTGTTATGAATTGTAACATAAATATTTTTGGAGATAGAGGTTTGCCAAAGGGGTTGAGACCTACAGGTTGAGAACCACTGCTGTAGACCCTTCTGAGCCCTGTCCCTGCCCCCATTCTGTCTTCTAGAACCATCTTTGTCTATTAAGAATTGGCTTCTACAGTAGGAGCTACTGTGGAATAACCCTCTCATTGCTAATAAGAAGCTGATTGACCTATGGCTAGGCAGGATTTTCAGAGTTGAGAGAATGCTGGGGAGGAGGACAGAGTTAGAGGAGACACCATGAGACGCAGAGTGAGCAGGATAGAAAGTACACACTTGAGGTAAACGAGCATCGTGCAGCACGTAGATGAATAGAAATGGGCTAATTTAAATTATTAGAGTTACCTAAGGTCTTTCTCCAACCATCCGCCATTATCTTGTTAAGCAACTACGATAAAAGACTCTTTGCTTTTGAATGGGGGGGCTCGGGGAAGAGTTACCTAAAATAAAAAAAAAAAAATGAGCTTAAGCTATCTGCTGAGCATTTATAATTAATATTAAGACTATGGTTATTTGGGAACTGGCTGATGGGAGGCATCTCATTGTGTTGATTTAGTGAGTCTCTTTCCCCTTCAGTAGCTCACAGGGAACCTAGACATGGTCTTAGATTTCCAGCCTCCAGCAGTACCTACACACAGGAGCAGCTGTCTATGGAATGCCCACTGCAAGGCACGATCCTTGTCCCTGTTTCCCCACTCAGCATTTGACTCCTGCTTATAGGCTGCAGTGGATAGTCCCATTCTACAGATGAACCAGCTGAGGCTCAGACCCCTATCTAAGTTCAAAGGTGGTAAGACTGGCAATAAAATCTTAGGGCATCTTATTACAAACAAGCCTTCCATTGGGTATCTGAAAATGCTGATTTGCTTATATACTGAATTTCTTTTTAAGCATTTGTTAATACCATTATTTTTTATTTTGTGCATATGGGCGTTTTGCCTGCATACATTTCTATGCACCGGGCATCATGTGTGTTTGCCTGATGCTTGGGGTCAGAAGAAGCCACAGGATCCCCTGAAACTAGAGTCACAGATGGTTGCGAGCCACCATGTGGGTGCTGGGAACCTGACCTTGGTCCTCTGCGAGGGTAACAAGTGCTCTTAAGCCTTCTCTCCAGCGCCTGATGTCATTCATCATCTGCTTTTGAGGAAGCTAGACAGTGGGAGTCACTGCTTCCTGGTCAGAAAGAGGAGCTGTGTGCTGACCAGACTTCCAGGGCAGAAAGCTACCTCCCCCAGCCTAACAACACACACACACACACACACACACACACACACACACACACACACTTACTTACTTCCAGGGCAGAAAGCTACCTCCCCCAGCCTAACAACACACACACACACACACACACACACACACACACACACACACACACACACACACACACACACACACACACGGCCACCTGCTTCCTGGTCAGAAAGTGGAGCTGTGTGCTGACCAGACTTCCAGGGCAGAAAGCTACCTCCCCAGCCTCACACACACACACACACACACACACACACACACACACACACACACACACACACACACACACACACACACACGGCCACCCTGACTCCACCTCTTGTCTCTTTCAAGATGTTCCCTGTGACTCAAGGAAGATACCAAGGGTCTGAAATCAGAGATGACCCAACGAAAACACAAATTCCTCAAAAATGTGTTCTCTTTCTGGAGGAATTTCCCTTCCCATGTCTTTCATTCTGTGCCAGGGAGTCCTGGCAGTCTGCAGGCTGTGGTGAGCTCTGTGCCTCAGCTTGGGTTCCCGGGGAATCACTCGTCTTCATCTGGACCCTCACTGGGCCTAGAAACAATAGCAAGCTTCCTGTACCTGATTCTGGCTGCTGCCAGCTCTGATCATTATTAAGTCCTGATCTTGGATCCCTATGATCTGGGTTCAAATGCTATATCCACCTCTTACTGGCTGTATGACCTGGATAGTTCGGTTTACTTCTCTGTGCTTTGGTATACTCACATGTAAAATGAGGATAACAAAACAGTATGTTTGAGCATTAAAGTCTTCTAGGGGCTGAGTTTGCTGAGAAAGATCTAATCTGAACTAAACTTATTTTCTGTTTAGATATATTAGTATTCTCTTAGTCAACTTTAAACTATATATATTAAAATAGTCGGGCAGTGGTGGCATATGCCTTTGATCCCAACACTCTTGGGAGGCAGAGGAGGGCAGATCTCTGTGAGTTCAAGGCCAGCCTGGTCTACAAAGAAACCATGTCGCAAAAAGACACACACACACACACACACACACACACACACACACGTAATTTGTGATATATGAAATATACTCTAACATATATTTACATGTGCCTATCTCCATGGGTTCTGGGGATCAAACTTGGTTCCTTATGTTTATAAGACTAGCTCTTCACTATCTCCTTAGCCCAACAAATGAAAGCTGGAACAGATACCCACACATACACTGTTTTAGATAAGTTCTCACTATGTAGACCAGGCTAACCTGAAGCTGGCCCCTCTGCCTCCTCATTTCTGGGACTAAAGGCATGTGCTGCTGTAGCCAACCTACGATTTATTTTTATGTGTGTGTGTATGTACACATTCACATACATACAGATACCATGTAAAGCTGCCAGCAGAAGGTGTTGGGTCCAGTGGAACCAGAGGTTGCTAGCTTCCTTGTGGGTGCTGGGAGCTTCACTCTGATCCTAATGGCAGCAAATGCTCAGCCACTGACTCAGCTTTTCAGCCCCTTTTCTTTTCTATTTTCCTCTCCTTGCCCTCCTTGCTTCAAGTCTCACTCTGCAGTTTAGGCTGAAACATGGGATAATCCTATGGCCACGGCCACCTGAGTGATGGGATTACTTCTGGAGACAGGGTCTCGTGTATCCCAGGCAGGGATGGCCTTGAACTGCTGATCCTTCAGACTTCCTCTCATAAAGGCTGGGGTCATAGACATGAGTCACTATGCTTGGCTCCCTTCTCTTTTCATCTGTCCCAGAATTTTGTGAATTCTCAATTATTCATGCTGTGGAGAGCTTGGGGACAACTGCAAATGAGAGAATACATTAATAAATTAGGAAACTGCAGTTGCCCTCTGATAATAAGATTATTGTTATGGATGAAGAGGCTTGACTCAATAGATTGTTGATTTGAGAATAATTATATATAATTTAGGAGGGGGCTGGCCCTCTGGAAATTTCCAATATGGGATAGATAGATAGAACATCCCACCAAGAATCAGTTTACTGATCCAGTAAATTATGGGTTGGTTGGTTTGTTTGTTTTTGAGACAGGATCTTACTGTGTATCTCTGGCTATCCTGAAACTCACTGTGTAGACCCGGCTGGCTTTGATCTCCCAGAGATCCATAAATGGACTGGATTTATTTGTTTTTATTTTTTGACACAGTCTCTCTTGTAGCCCACATTGGCTTCAGATTCAATATATATCTGAGGATGACCCTAACTAAATCTTTGGTCTTCCTGCCCCTTAATGCTTAGGTGCTGAGTTCATAGGTATCCATCACCATGCCTAGTTATGTAGCATAAATTCTTCATACAGAGATACAGGAAAAAGAGGGTTTCTGCCTAGAGAAAGTACTATAGCTCTCAGATCAGTTTCAGAATCACTTGGGGATGGTGCCTGGCCTGGTGGCACATACCCATAATCCCACCATTTGGATTTCAAGACCAGCCTGGGGTATCTGATAACATCACTGTGTGAGTGCATAGTGTTGCATTCCTATAATCCTAGCGCTAGTATAATTCCAGTGTTCAGGCAGGTGGAGGCCAGAGGATCAGGAGTTCAAGGTCATCCTTTCTTACATAGAGAGTTCAAGGCCAGCCTGAGTTACAAGAGACCCTGTCTCAAAAACCAAAACAAAAACAAACAAAAAAAAAAAAAGAAAAAAAAAGGAAAAGACAGGAAAAAATAATCACAATAGGACTGGGAGCATGCTCACTGGTAAAGAGCCTTGCTTTGCAAGCCTGAGGTCCTGAGTTTGAATGCCTAGGACACATACAAAAGCTAGGCAAGAGCCAGGTGGTGGTGATGCACACCTTTAATCTTAGTACTTGGGAGGCAGAGGCAGATGGATCTCTGTGAGTTCGAAGCCAACCTGGTCTACAGACTTCCAGAACAGCCAGAGTGATACAGAGGAATTCTGACTTGAAAAACCAAAACTAGGCAAAGCTTTGAAAGCCTCTGACCCCAGAATTGAGGGACAGAAATAAGGTGCTGTGGGGTGCTCATGGCCAGCAATCCTAGCCAAAATAGTGAGCTTCGGGTTTGGTGAGAGACCCATCACAAGGGAATAAAGCAGGGACAAGGAGAGGCCCAGCATCCTTCTGTGGCCTCCCCATTCACAGCATGGGTGCAAAACTGCGGCACACACACATGCACACATAAACATGCAACATAAATGCAAAACTGCAACCTACACATGTACACATGAGCATACCCCCCACACCATACAAACACAAACCAATTTTAAAAAACAATCATAGTCTTTGTAGAGATAAAAGTCTGACTGGCTCAGTGATAGAATGCTGATCTAGCGTGTAAGACTCTTAGTATTGCAAACCGGTCAGACAGTGAGTCAATTAATCAATCTATGCTTCTGGGTGTGAACTGAATTCTACCCCTTCTCCTTCCTTCTGCAGGGTCTCACTGTGTAAGCCAGGACGTCCTCAGTTTCTATATTTTCCTGCTCAGCCATCATAACCTGTATCTCGCCATAGCTTTGGAACAGGGCATGAAGTGAAGCAATAAATGTAACTGCACATATTATAAACTGGACATTTTAGACCACCTCTGCCTACTAGGCAGTTTAGATTACTCTGCTGTGTAGACAAGAACATCAAGACCGGTGTGCCTTGGCAGAGCCCCTGTTTGACCCTAGCCCAGAGTCTGCTTGGCTTGTGTACATGGTTACATCCCATATCATCATGGGAAGTCAGTGTAGAGTCCTCTTCCCAGAAACTGAAATGGAGGTAGCTCACATGTGAATCGGTACATAATGGGTCAGAGCAAAGATATGCGACCGATTGAGAGAGACACAAAGGCTGTGAGGCAGAGCAAGCCTCGACCTTTACCCTTTGGCCTCTGTTAGCATATCTAAAGGAGGAATGTGTCTTGGGGGTGGGCCTCTGAAGGGCAAGTTAGTCCAGCCAGTACTTGGAGATCTATCAGAAGGAGGGGTCCTGGCCCAGCGACTCTGGCTGCCTTGTGAACTGAGGGTAACTTTCCCTCTGACCTCCTGGGCTGTCCATCTCCTTCAGCGGCCTCTTCTCCACCCCCTCTTTAAATATAGATGTTCACTGCTGTCCACTGCCCATATCCTTTACAGGACAGCATCTCCCGGACTCAGCTTCCTCTGCCCAAGAGGAAGAGGTCCCGACTAAGTAGGAACCACAGAGAAATGTGCCCACACAGGACGACTTCATCTCCCAGCCCCTCCCTGGTCTTAGTAATTTTCTGACCTGGCACCTGGCAAGTTAGCTCAGTTGGTAAGGGCTCATTTGGTTAAGGGCACTTGCCATCAAGTCTGATGGCAGGTGTTTGAACCCAGAAACCCATGTGATGGAAGGAGAGTACCCACTCCTTCAAGCTGTCCTGATTGCCACACATCCAGTGAGGTAAATACACCCCCTATACACATACACAAATAAAATTTGAAAAGAGAAGTTTTGCTGATCCCAACACACAGGAAGCAGAGGCAGGCAGGTCTCTGTGAAATCGAGGCCAGCCTGGTCTACAGAGTGAGTTCCAGGACGGCTAGGGTTGTTACACAGAGAATCCCTGTCTCAAAACAACAAAATTAAAGAGAGAGGTGTCCTGTTACTTGTTTTGAGTTTTGCTGTGTAGCTCAAGCTAGCCTTGAACTATCAATCCTGTTTTAACCTCCAAATAATTAGGAGTGTAGCCCAGGGAGCCATGCCTACTGCGATTGGAATTTTTCAGGACTTTATTTACAAGAACCTTTTAATGGCTCTCCACTTCCATGTCCCCAGACTTTCAATGCTTAGAACTCAGTTTCTGGTTTTGATTAAAACCCTTTAACAAGTTTGAAATGTACAATAAATTACTGTTAACCCTTACCTGCCTATGCTGTAGCATAGAATGCTAGAACTTGAATACACATGTGGTGATATTATACTGTAATTCATATGTGCTGTTTGTATATTTTGAGACAAGGACTTACTCTATAGCCTTAACTGACCTGGAACTTCCTATGTAGACCAGGCTGGTCATAGCCCTGCCCGACCTGAAATTTCCTATGTAGATCAAGCTGGCCTCCAACTCACAAATCTCTGCCTGCCTCTGCCTCCTGAGTGCTAGGACTAAGGGCATGTGTCATTACACCTGGCCCAGTATGTGTCAATTTTTTTTAAAGCCCAGGAAGGCCCAGAGTTTGCTGCCAGCATGGATTACACAAGACACCGTCTCAAAAGTCAAAATACATAATTTGCTCGTAGGCTGAGCACAGCAGTTTCCCTGGAACTTTAGCTTGTGTGGCTGATGAAGGAGAATTGTTGGATGGCCATCCTAAGATATATAGCGGGTTCAAGGCCAACCTGGGCTACACAGTTAGACTCTGACCAGAAACAAAAGTGCTTTGTTGCCTTTGGGCATTGTTCAAATCCTGCTGTCACAGCCCCCTCAGGATTGGTCCTGCCTTCCTGTCCAGCCTCTGCCCTTGCCTCTCTCTTGTGTCTTGGAAGCTCGCCACCTTACCATGGTGTTGGGGTTTGGCCTCCCAAGTGAAGACGAGCATAAGCTAGTTGCCTAGTAGGATTTGGTTCACTTGGTAGCTCTGCCTTTTCTGCTCTGTTTCTGTGACCTTTATTAGAAGTCGTTGGCGTCAGTCCTCCAGGCAGCCACAAAGAGCAAGCTTCTGTCAGGACTGAGCACAGGCACTGGAAATACAGGCACTTGGCAGAGTCAGGGTCGTCCTCCTTCACCGTGCAGTCTTAATGGTGGCCACGGTCTCACCTCACCCCTCCTTCTCCTTTTAGCAGGGAGCTGAGGTCCTTTGCAGGAGGCATTTCATCTGGCCTTGAAGGGTACAGGGCACTTGTAGAGTGGTGGAGATGGGCAAGGGAAGGGCTTTAGACAGACAAAAGTCTGTGAGCTAAGCAAACATACCATCGATGGCCCCAAGTCTAGATGCTTCTGTGTTAGGTAGGAGGATACAAGGATGGAGAGAGAATTTGGATCCAAGAACTACAGTGCCGCAGCCTGTGCCTTCTTTCTTTCTTCCTTTCTTTCTTCCTTTCTTTCTTCTTCCTTCCTTTCTTCCTTCCTTCCCTCTCTCCCTCCCTCCCTCCCTCCCTCCCTCCCTCCCTCCCTTCTTTCTTCTTTCTTTCTTTCTTTCTTTCTTTATCTCTCTCTCTCTCTTTCTTTCTTTCCCTTTCTTTTTTTCTTCTGATGACCTACTTGCCATATTTCAAGCTAGCTCTTGCTGGTTCTGAAACTTTGGGAGGTCTCGATTTTCTCTTGTAGTGGTAAGGGGTTTGAGGTTTTTAAGAAGTGAAGAAGGTTTTGAAAGATTGCTTGGGCGGGGGGAGGCTGTGGGAGAGCACAGGTTAGAGATGGTGACTGGAGACGGAGAGACGACTCCACCAGTCCAAGTGTTAGATAGGAATGCCTGAGTAGCAAGCAAGTGGAAAGACCAGATTCCAGAAGCATTTTGGAAGCAGTCGCGACAGGATTTGCTTGCAGATGGTTGCATCGACTGGGATAGGAGAAGTTGACAAAGAATGATATGGACATTTATAGCTTGTGTCACTCAGCAGATCCCAGTGCACAAAACAAAATCGATGGGGCAGTGGGTTTTGAGGATCTAGAATATAGAGTATTGGTGTGATGTCCAGTGGAGATGTGTGGTGGGAATTTGGGATGGAGCCTGGAGCTAGAGAAATAGGAAGGCTGACTAATTGAATTGAACAGATGACTCATTGAGGTGTACCTGAGGAGAGAAGCTGGAGCTTTGGCTTCATCTGGAAGCCAGTGGAGAAAGAGCCAGTAAAAGAGTGGAGGGAGCTGAAAATTGAGTGATGGGTACAGTGGCACGTGCCTGGCATCCCAGTACTTAGGAGGTGGGGCCCAGGAAGATGAGAAGTTCAGGGTCACCCTCAGCTACATATGCAGTTCAACACTAGTCTGGGCTCCGTGAAATATCTCAAGGGTCAGGGTGGGGTGGGGGCAAAGAATGTGTTGTTCAAGGCATTTCTGGGGCTCCTGGGCAATGGCAGCTCCTATCAGGGGAGAGTAGAGCTGACCTTTCTCTTATCTGCTCAGAGACCAGATGATTGTGCTCGGCCTGTGCTTGCTTCCATGGGCTTTCTTCCTGCCATGTGCTCAACCTTCTTCTGCCAAGGGAAACTCATGAAAGTGGGGTTTCTGCAGCCTGGTCTACAGAGCGAATCCCAGGACAGCCAGGGCTATTCAGAAAAGCCCATCTCTAAAAACAAAACAAGCAAAAATGTGGAACTGCTGGCCTACCCCCATTTTTCTTCAGAGATGCACAGGGAACTTAGCATATGAGCACAGAGCATGTATGTCCAAGCGGAATGAGCAGCCAGGTGACCTTAGTTCCCCGCTTTGCCTGGAGCATGCAGTCACTTGGTAGGGTACTATCCCACCATTAGGCATGGGTAGAAATTGCTCTGACTTTTGAGTTGTTTAGACTTGTCTCATCCCTCATTCTATATATCTGTCCATCTGCCTGTCCATCCTGTACTCCACCTAAAAGTTTATTTGATTGCCCTTATTGGTCTCTGTGTGTAAGCACACATTTGAGTGTCTTGTCACCATGTAGATGTCAGAGGACAATTGTGGAGTCACCTCACTTCTTCTGTCATGTGGGTCCCAGGGAACTTGGGTCTTCAGTCTTGGTGGCAGGCACCTTCACCCAATGAACCATTTTGCCACTTCTAAAATTTCATTTATCCTTAATGTAGGGGTGGATGACGTGTGTGGGGATGGGGGTGCATGTGTCTTGGCACTTGGAGAGAACTTATTCTGTGCTCCCATCCTTCCCTGGCTTTGAGAGCTCAAGTTCAGGTTGTCAGGCTTGGAAAGCAAGAATCTTTACCTGCCAAGCCATCTCACTGGCTTCATTCCACTTTCACTGGTGTTAAACCCATTCGGCACGGCAGCCAGGGCCCTGGCACTCTGTGTTGTCCCTAGTTTGTAGATGAAGAGTGAGTAAGTGGTAGAGGAGAATCAGACCCAAGCTAGCCCTTGTGCTGTCAGTCATTGCTATTAACCCCATAAAGAGGAAGTGACCATCAGTTTGTCGCCAAGACCGAAACACTCATTTTGGTTCCTTTCTCTCTGTGTGTATGTGTGAGTATGTGTACAGGTGTGCACACAGACACACACTTGGGGGCCAGAGGAGGTGTTGCTTGTTCTGACTCTCTTCGTTTGTCTTGAGACGGGGCTCTCATTAAACTTGGAGCTTGTGGTTCTTTGGTTAGGCTGGCAGGCCAGTGAGTCCCAGCAATCCTTCTATGTTTATGTTTTGTCTCTACAGATTTTAAATTTTCTTTAGCCGGGCGTTGGTGGCACACGCCTTTAATCCCAGCACTCAGGAGGCAGAGGCAGGTGGATCTCTGTGAGTTCGAGGCCAGCCTGGTCTACAGAGCGAGTGCCAGGATAGGCTTCAAAGCTACACAGAGAAACCCTACCTCGAAAAACCAAAAAAAAAAAAAAAAAAAAAAAAAAATTCTTTAGATGGGATCTCCCTGTGTATCCCAGGCTGTCCCAGAACTCTCTGTGTAGCTGAGATTGACCTTAAACCCCTGGTCTTCCTGACTCCATCTTTCCTGTGCTAGGACTGAATGTTTGCACCAACCCAGCCAGCTCTGCAGATTGCCTATTCTGTTTGCTTCACATAAATGAACCCCTCAGCATGTATTCTTTTGGGCTGTGTCCTCTATCCTTAGGATAATGTTTCCAGAGTCCTTGCAGGTTGGAGCAGGTATTGGGGCAGGTATTGTATGTTTGTTTGTGGGCCACACTAAGGATTGTGTATGCAGCCTTGTGTATGCTAGGTAAGCATTCCAGTGCTAAACTAAATACCTGGACCCTCCTTTTTACATTTAATTAAAAAAAATTTGACTTTAGGGGCTGGAGCGATGGCTCAGCGGTTAAGAGCATTGACTGCTCTTTCAGAGGTCCTGAATTCAATTCCCGGCAACTACATGGTGGCTCACAACCATCCCTTATGAGATCTGGTACCCTCTTCTGGTGTGCAGATATACATGGAAGCAGAATGTTGTATACATAATAAATAAATAAAATCTTTAAAAAAATTTTAACTTTAATTAACTTCATATAAAAACAAAACAGCCAGATGTGTTGGTACAAGCCTTTAATCCCAGCAGGCAGATCTCTAAATTACAGGCCAGCCTGGTCACCCGAGAGAGTTCTCGGACAGCCAAGGCTACATGGAGAAGTTCTGTCCCACCCCCCACCTACCCACCCCCCTTACAAAAAAAAAGTCAGGCATGGCGCATGTCTTTGGTCCCAGCACTCTGGAGGCAGAGGCAGGCAGGTCTCTTGAGTTGGAGGCCAGTCTGGTCTATATAGCAAGTTCCCAGACATCTAGGGCTATGCAGATGGACCTGAATCAAAAAATACAATAAAGCCACATATGGGAAGGCAGCTGAAAAAGGAGTTGTCTGCAGTGAAACATGTAACAGAAAAACAGCTAGTAGAACTTTGCTGCTTCATTGGAAAACAGTGTCTGATGCATTGCTTTTCTGGCCCTAGTGACAGTCTGGGACCCTGCACATAGTAGGATTTGCATATTCAGAGCTCACCAGTGTACCCCCTGTCCAGTGGTGGCATGCATCATTGCCCAGCTTATCAATATGTTTTTCGAGACAGGGTTTCTCTGTGTAGCCCTGGCACTGGCTCTGGAGACCAGGCTGGCCTCGAACTCACAGAGATCTGCCTGCCTCTGCCTCCCAAGTGCTGGGATTAAAAGCGTGCATCACCAATGTCCAGCTCAAATATATTTTTATGTACTTATCCACCACCAAAAATGAAAAGTCCATAACAGTACTAGAGAAACAATTCTCTTTCATAACTTGTGCTCATTACTAGCTTTCAATTTTAGAAAAAAAAATTTGCATCTGGAGGTGGTGGCACACAGCTTTAATCCCAGCATTCGGGAGACGGAGGCAGTTGTATTTCTGTGATTTCGAGGCCAGAAACTATAGTGGAAGGAGAAACCTGATTCCTCCAAAGTTGCCCTTTGATGTCAGTACCCATGCTGCACTCACCGAGATACCTCTCTGTCTCTCATACACACAATAGTCAGTGTTTTTTTTTTTTTTTTAATTAAAAGAATGAAATGGAGTCTGAACATGGTGACACATACCTGTAATCCCAGTGGGGGACTGAGGCAGGAGGACCAGCCTGGGCTATAGTCTCAGTCTCTAAGGGAGGGTGGGGGAAGGGAGACATGGACTGCAGACTAGATGGCTCAATGATAAAGGCACTTGCTGCCAAGCCTGAAGACCTGAGTGCTACCTGGGACCACATGGTGGAGGAAGAACTGATTCCCACAAGTTGTCCTCTGATCTCCTTCTAAAGTGTCTTAATCCAGGCAGGACAGGGTTTTTGTCCTTTAAGATAAACCTGAGTCGGACGTGATGGGATAACTGAGATCCAGAGCAGAAGTAGTTTCTGTGCCCAGCAGGAGTTTGAGGTCTTCAGGTCAGCTTGGATGACAGTGGGACAACTAAACACAGAGCACATACATATACACATATACACACATACATATACACACATACACACATTCATGAATACACACACTTATATGGCATACATACGTATACCTACATACACTACACACACACACACACACACACACACACACAAGTTGGTCATGGTGGCATTTAGGAGTCAGAGGCAGGAATAAGATTGGGAGTTTAGAGTCATTCTTCTTCCTTTTTTTTTTTTGAGACAGGGTTTCTCTGTAGTTCTGTAGCCTGTCCTGGAATTTGTTCTGTAGACCAGGCTCTCCTCCAACTCACAGAGAACCTCCTGCCTCTACCCCCTAAGTGCTGGAATTATGGGTGTGCACCACCACTACCTGGCTAGGATCATTCTTGATTGGGTAGAGTTTGAGGTGAGCCTGGACTACATAAGACTTTGTTTAAAAAACAAAAAGGTAAAGGAGCTCTTGTCCTTTGCATTGTTCATAGCTCAGAAATCCCTTAGGTTCGATGGTGTCTCTATAAAGACTTGCAGATGAGTCTGAGGATGAATGATACACACTTCCTGAATGAGAATGAGTTGCTTGCAGAGGCTAGTGAGTTTCAGGGAAGGTTTGAAATTGATCCATTGATTAACTAACTAATTAATTAATTAATTAATTAGAATTGTAGTCTTATTGTGTAGCCCTGACTGGTCTGAAACTTGCTCTGTAAACCAGACTGATCCACCTGCTTCCTTGTAAGTGATGAGATTAAAAGCATGAGCCACACCTTTCCTTCCCCCTTTTAAATTTAAATTACATTAATTTTTTCTCTGCATATAGATGTGTGTGGGTTCAAAATTTCTACAGCATAGATGTGAAGGTCACAGGAGGTCAATTTGTGGGGTTCTTCCCTTACACCATGTGAGTCCCAGGCTCTGGACTCAGGTAATCAGGCTTGGCAGCAAGCCCCTTTACCCACTGAGCTACCTTGACAGTCTTAGATTTTTTTTTTTCCTTCCCATTGTCACAACACTACTGACTAGTGTTGTGACACACTAATAACTAGTTTAAGTTGGATCTAAGGGAACTTTAAGTTAGACCATGCACGTATGAATGGTGACTGACTAGGACATGGTAAGAAAGACTGTGTGGGCTATTACCTGAGCATCCATCTTCAGGCTCTTCTGACAGGCTAGCCAGTTTTGCAACTGCTCTCACCCCCACACAAGTTTCCAGATCTTTGAGGACAAAAAGGGTTTATTTATAGGAAACAATGAGAATAATTTAGAACAGCTTTTAACTTGCTGTCCCTGATCTTTCATCCTGCAGCCCTGAGCCCTGAAAGCTTCTGGAAGGAAGTTGTGGACCAGCAGACCTTCAGGAGGAGAAAGGAGAAGGATGGCAGTGGTGAGTGATAAAGCCCTAGGTGGGCTGAGTGCTGTGGATGAGATAACATTGGATAGGGCATCTGGGGCCTCTTAGAGGAGAACTTTAAAAGGCGCAGTGGCTGACTTATAAACTGACCAGATAAGCAGGTCCTTGGACTGGGATGAAAGAAGTGTCACTGAGAGATTAATCTGATGGCCTTGGGCCACCAGTTGAGGATCTTTCTGGGAGCACTGTGAAGGTGGGGGGCTTCAGAGACTCCAACCACAGCAACAGAGCTCAGCCTTTCAAACTTGGATGTAAAACCCCCCAGTGAAACCCCTCTGCTGCTCCAATGACATGTAACTTCCTTGGAGTTCATCTTTCCTTAACCATAAGGATCCAAAGCCTTCGGGAGATGGCTCGGTGGATAAGGGCAGATGCTATCAAGCCAGGGGACCTGAGTTCAACCCTGGGGCCCACAACTGTGGAAGGAGAGGATAAATTGCTCTAAGTTGTTCTCTCATCTTCACACGAGCATTGTGACATGTATGCCTTCTCCATAAATAAATAGAATAAAAACATTTTAAAAAGAAGCAAAAAGACTTATTTTTCTGTTAAGACCTGTTATTTATATACTGCAATAATTGGGCTATATCCTGAACCAAAATCCAAAAATGTTTACTTTTCTTTTTCTTTTCTTTCTTTCTTTCTTTCTTTCTTTTTTTTTTTTTTTTTTTTCAAGACAGGGTTTCTCTGTGGCTTTGGAGGCTGTACTGGAACTCACTCGTTAGACCAGGCTGACCTCAAACTCACAGAGATCTGCCTGCCTCTGCCTCCCGAGTGCTGGGATTAAAGGTGTGTGCTACCACCACCCAGCCTAATGTGTGCTTTTCTGAGACAGACTATAAAGATTACAATTAAATGGGGCATGATCATATCATAGGACGGAGCTCCTAACGTCTTTTCTCTGCTGTGAAGGAATTTACGTGGTGACAGGTTTTGAGACATTTGCAGGCTTTGGGGATGCCCAGCATCACCTCAGCACTTGGGTAGAAGCAGGAGGCTCAGGTACTCATCGAACAGCAGGAGATCCTGTTTCAAAACAAACGAATAAACAAACAGAAGGAGTGGATCAACAGGAAAAGTAGGATCTAAGAGATCTAAGGCAGCCATTCTGGTTCTTGTTCCCATTAGGCAACCTTTGGATCAGGAAATAAAAGCAGGAAGAAATCCAAGATGGTACCAGGGCTTAAAGGGAGAACCTCATGGGGCACAGTGGTGACTCCCACCATTAACCCCAGCAGAGGCAGGCAGATCTCTGTGAGCTTCAGGCCAGCCAAGGCCACAGTGTGTCTCAAACAAGCAAGCAAACAAACAAATAAATAATAAATATAAAAATAAATAAACCCGGAAGTATGATAATAGAATTTCATACTAACTCCAGTTTTAAAAAACAAAAGAAAAACAATAGATCAATTTGTAGTTTAGTATAAAATCAACTTAATCATGATACACTACTCTTTTTATTCATTTATTTATTTTTTTTACTTTTTTTTTGGGGGGGGGAGAGGTTTGTTTGTTTTGCTTTTGAGACAAAGTCTCACTATTTAGCCCTGGCTGGAACTCTCTAATATAAACTAGACTGGCTTTGAACTCATGGATATTTATCTGTCTCTTTAGTACTGGAATTGTAGGCTTAAAATTACATTAATTAGCTAGTTAATTAATTAGTGTGTTGGTCGGTGCCATGATGTGAGTGTGGAGGTAACAGGATAACTTGCAAAATTTGGTTCTCTCCTTTTACCACGTGGGTCCCAGGGATCGAACTCAGGTCCTTAGGCTTGCCAGAAAGTGTCCCGACTGCTAAGCCATCTCTGCATCCCCAGTGGCTACCGTTTTTTATATATCACCGGAATTCATTTGCTGGCATCTTGTTTAGGGTTTGCATCCATGCTCTTACGTGTATTTTTCTCTTTCCGTATACAGTTCTTGCTTCTCTTTCCCCCTTGTGCCGTGGATTGAATTTGGAGCTCAGAGGTAGGCCAGATTGGCTGGCCAGCAAGCTCCTGGAAGTCCCCACCTCACCATGGTTGGGATTCCAGTCATGTGCTGCGGTATCTGCCTTTTACTTGTGTGCTAGGGATCCAAACTCATGATGCCATGCTTGCATGACAAGTATTTTTCTGACAAGACAGAGCCATCTCCCCACCCCAAAATGATCCCTCCCTCCCCGTACTCTGTTCTTTTATTCCCACCTCTCTCTTTCTTTTTGTCTATATTCCAGGCTGCTCTCAAACTCCCTCTATAGAAAACAACCTTGAAAACCTTGAATTTCTTCTTAAAAATTTTTGTTTGTTTGTTTGTTTTGTTTTGTTTTTCGAGACAGGGTTTCTCTGTGTAGCTTTGGAGCCTATCCTGGTACTCTGTAGACCAGGCTGGCCTCGAACTCACAGAGATCTGCCTGCCTCTGCCTCCTGAGTGCTGGGATCAAAGGTGTGCAACACCAATGCCCGGCTTCTTCTTAAAATTTTTAAAAAATTATCTTTAATGTGTGTGTTTGTGTGTGTGTGCACACGTATGTGCACACATGAGTGCAGGTGTGGGGAGAGGCCAGAGGAGTTGGATCTCCAAGGAGCTGGAAATTACACGTGGTTGATAGCTACTTGTTATGGGTCCTGGGACTTGAACTCAGGTCCTCTGGCAGAGCACTACAGGCTCTTAACCACTGAGCCATCTTTCTAGCCCTTGAATTTATTTTGCTTTTTACTTTTGAGCCATCTCTCCAGACCCACAACCTTGCCTTTCTGATCTTTCTGCCTCTACGTCCAAAGTGCTAGGACTATGTGAACATGCCATCACATTTGTTTTCCACAGTGCTGGGAATCTACCTCGGTTTCCTTCATGCTAGGCAAGCACTCTATCAACTGAACTACCTGCCCTGCCTTAACATGGCCATTATTCAAAATTTTTTTGCT
The DNA here is from genome assembly GCF_003668045.3 of Cricetulus griseus. Taxonomy (NCBI): domain Eukaryota; kingdom Metazoa; phylum Chordata; class Mammalia; order Rodentia; family Cricetidae; genus Cricetulus; species Cricetulus griseus. The sequence goes on from NW_023276806.1 coordinate 256,932,877, forward strand.
TTTTTTTAAGTTCCAATCCCAGTTCCTCCTCCTTCCTCTCCTCCTGCTACCCCACTTTCCCCCTACCCCACCTCTCATCTGCTCCTCGGAGACGGTAAGGCCTCCCCTCGGAAATCTACTAAGTAGGTCCCATCATCTCGTTGAGGCAGGACCAAGGCACCTCTCTACTCCCCACACCCCTGTGTCTAGGCTGAGCAAGGTGTCTCTCCATATAGAATGGGCTCCACTAAGTTTGTGCATTAGAGTTAGATCTTAGACCCACTGCCAGTGGTCATTTAATTATTTTTTAAGATTTACTTTTATTATTTTGATTATGTATATGTGTGTGAGTGTAGGTGCCCTTGGAGACCAGAGGTATTGGCTGGGATTTCAGGTAGCTGTGAGCTGCATCATGTGGCTGCTAGGAACCAAACTCGGGTCCTTGGAAGAGCAGTAGGTGCTCCTAAACACTAAGCCATATCCCCAGTCCCATCCCCATCCCCCTCCTTTTCTTTTTGAGACAAGGTCTCACTATGAACCCTTGGTTGGCCTGGATCTTACTGTATAGACCAGGCTGGCCACAAACTCACAGTGATCCATCTGACTGCCTCCTGAGTGGTGAGATTATAAAGGCGTGCACTACCATGTACAGCCCCAAATAAATAAAGGTTAATAAAGTAAAATAAAATTAGTTAAGAAGTCACCCCTCTTGATATTCTCTGAGTTGGTAATGACATCTTTCTTAAATGTTTGTAAGACTCTGCCTGTTTGCTGCTGAAGGCTAACCCAGTGTGTAGGTGAAGGCTAGCCCAGTGAATCAAACTTATACTTAAAGAGTGAAAGTGATTTAAACAATAAGGAAGAGGCATTACTCCACTCATCAAAGAAAGTCCAGAGGTAGCCTCAGGACTGGTTAATCAGTAGCTCAACAATGACACCCAGGAGGGAGATTCATTCTGGTAATCTACTAGGCCCTGTTTTTTCATTGCAAGATGGCAGAGACTGCCCCAGCATCACAGCACAGTGGTTAAGAATGTAGCTTTGTGGTAGCATTTACCTGTGCTCTTTTGTGAAGCAAGAGAGTTGCCAGCCTAGGCTACATAGTGAGTACCTGGTAAGTCAGGGTGCACAGCAAAACCCTGTCTGAAAAAGGTAAAACAAAACAAAAGGCTAGGGAGTGTATAAACATAGCTTGGTTGCTAGAATGCTTAGCTACTTGCCTAGCGTGTAAGAGGCCCCAGGTTCCATCCTTAGCAATACACAAACTGTGCATGATGCTACACGCTGCAATGACCTACTGTTCCTGCACAGGAAAGGTAAAGGCAGAAGGAGCAGGAGTTCCAGGCCATGTCAAGTTTAAGCCTAGCCTGAGCTACTTGATACCTTGCCTCAAAAAAAAAAAAAAAAAAAAAAAAAAAAGTTCAAGGTTATTCTTAACTACCCATCAAGTTAGAAGCCAGCTTGGGCTTCATGAGATGGTATCTGAAGGAAAAAAAAGGGGGGGCGGGGAGAAGCAGCAAAATGTCTCAGTGAGGTGGTTCAGTTGAAAGCACTTATTGGACAAGCTTAAAGACCTAGGTTTGGCTGAGTGTTGGTGGCACCCGCCTCTAATCCCAGCACTTGGGAGACAGAGGCAGGCGGATCTCTGTGAGTTTGAGACCAGCCTGGTATACAAGAGCTCGTTGCAGGATAGGCTCCAAAACCACAGAGAAACCCCCCCTCCAAAAAAAAAAAAAAGACCTAGGTTTGAGCTGGTTGTGGTGGCACATGTCTTTAATCCCAGCACTCAGGAGCCAAGGGCAGGCAGATCTTTGTTAATTTGAGGCCAGCCTGGTCTACCTAGTGAGTTCTAGGACAGCCATGGCTACATAGTTAGGCTTTATGTATAAATAAATAAATCATAACAACATAATGGGGCCTGCAAGATGGCCAGCAGGTAAAGATTCTTGCTGCCAAGCCTGGTGACCTGAACCTACATGAAAAAAAAAAAAAGAAAACTAATTCTCTCAAGTTGTCTACTGACTTCCACATATGGAGTAGCATGCACATGCATGTTGGAACACAGCACATTTAAAATAAAATGTAATAGTTTTAACGTGGAGATAGCTATAACGTAGTGGGTAGACTACTTGCCTAACCTGTAAGAGGCCCTCAGTTGGTCCCCACATTGAATAAACTGGTCACAGTGTCATGTGCCTATAATCCTAGAATTCAGGAGAGAATAGAGTCAAGGAGGATCAGAAGTTCTTGGACATCTTCATCTACAAAATGAATATGAGGCTAGCCTGGACTACAGAAGATGCTGTCTGAAATGTATCTATGGGTATAGATATCTTTGCTTTACAGCTGGTGCGTGGTAGTATATACATCCCTGTAACCCAGCCCTGGGAAGGCAGAGGCAGGATAGCCACAGTCTTGAGACCAGACATGTTCACAGTGAGTCTAAGCCAGGTAGACCTTGCCTTAGAAACATGAACAAAACAACAACGCCACCAGCTTTTATTTATTTGAGACAGTCTTTCATTAAAACTAAAGCTTGCTGTTTAGACTAGGCTAACTAGCCAGGAAGCTGCACCTGTCCTTATTTCTGTCCCATCTGTCCCATGCTGGGTTATAGGCGCCTGCAACTGTGTCCAGCATTTATGTGGGCCAATCAGGTTGTCTTGATTTCTCAACAAGTGCTTTTAATTAATTAGTTTATAGCCTCCCTCCCTCCCACCCTCTCTCTTTCTTTCTGTCTTTCTTTCTTTCTTTCTTTCTTTCTTTCTTTCTTTCTTTCTTTCTTCCTTTCTTTCTTCTCTTTTGTTTATCTCAAGACAGCGTCTTACTATAAATAGCTCTGCCTGTCCTGAACTCACTATATAGATCAGGCTGTCCTGGAACTCAAAGAGATCTGCCCGCCTCTGCCTCCTGAGTGCTGGGATTAAAGGCGTGTGCCACCAACGCCCGGCTAACATTGATATTTTTACTTTTTAAAAAAATTACATTCTTGCAGTGTGGTGGCAGCGGCAAACGCCTAAGAGGCATCAGGAGTCCTATCTCTGTAAGTTCGAGGCCAGCCTGATCTACAGAGCGAGTCCCAGGCCATGCTCCAAAACAATACAGAGAAACCCTGTCTCGAAAAAAATAAAAATTAAAACAAAGCAAAACGAAACAAAAACAACAGCAACAAAAATTACTTTCTGGCCAGGCATGGATGGCTTTAATCTCAGCACTCTGGAAACACAGGAGAGTGAATCAAGTTCAAGGCCAGCCTAGTCTACAGAGTGAGCTCCAGGCCAGTCAGGAATACATAGTGAAACCCTGTCTCAAAAATGAGTAAACAAACTATGCCCATATTGTTCTTAGGACACACATTCAGAATATGACATGTAACATAATATTAAAACAACAAGACAAAACCACACAAGAATGTTTTCTCCCACTTGATTATCACCCAACTTCCAGGAAGGTTTCCCTATTGATGAAGAAACTCTTGGAGCAGGCGTTGGTGGCGCATGCCTTTAGTCCCAGCACTTGGGTGGCATAGGCAGGCAGATCTCTGTGAGTTCGAGGTCAGCCTGGTCTCCAGAGCGAGTGCCAGGATAGGCTCCAAAGCTACACAGAGAAACCCTGTCTTTGAAAAACCAAAACCAAAAAAAAAAAAAAAAAAAAAAAAAAAAAAAAAAAAAAAAAAAAAAAAAAAAATCAATGTTACCAAAAGCTTCTGGAGTGTTGCCCTTTTGTAATTCTAGAGTCTTTTTGCTATGAAAATCTCTAAAGTATCTGTCATTGAACTTTGTGCATAGTCACTCCCCCAATCCCCACCCTGTCACCCTCCCAAGGTCTCCGTGCTTTCTTCTGTTTTTTTTTTTCCTTTTCCCTTCCCTTCCCTCCCTCCCTCCCTCCCTCCCTCCCTCCCTCCCTCCCTCCCTCCCTCCCTCCCTCCCTCTATCTCTTCGAGATAGGGATTCTTTCTTTCCTTTTTTTTGTTTTTTTGTTTTTTTGAGACAGGGTTTCTCTGTGTAGCTTTGGAGCCTATCCTGGCACTCGCTCTGGAGACCAGGCTGGCCTCGAACCCACAGAGATTCCCCTGCCTTTGCCTCCCGAGTGCGAGATAGGGTTTCATGTAGTCCAGTCTGCCTTCAAACTCACTAAATAGCTGAAGATGATCTTGATCTTAAAACAAAATTAGCTTTTTATTTGTGAGTAAGTGTTCATGCATATGTGAGTGTTCATGTGCCCGTGGAAGCCAGAAACATTGGACCCCCGTGAAGCTTGGTTCTGAGAACCAAACTCTGGTCCACAAGAACTTTTTCTTGTTTGTTTGTTTTGAGACAGGGTTTCTCTGTGTATCTCTGGCTGTCCTGGAACTCACTCGGTAGACCAGGCTGGCCTCAAACTCACAGAGACCCGCCTGCCTCTGCCTCCCAAGTGCTGGATTAAAAGCGTGCGACACCAACGCCCGGCCAGAAACAACTTTTTTTTTGAAGAATTAGGAGAACAGGGTAGCCCAGACTGGCCTTGAACCTACAGCAATCCTTCTGCCTCAGACTCAGGAGTGCTAGGATTATAGATGTGGACCACCATGGTGAGTTTAGAAACTACTGTCTTTGCATGTTCTCTTTGCCCCAGATGTGTGCAAGATACTTTTAGCCCTTTGGTCTTCAGAAAACCCCTCTAGGGTAAGGACCTTTGTTATTACCCAACTGGAGGAAAAGAGAAGCAGACAGAAGAGGACAGTCTTTCCTCAGAGTCATGGGTGTGCACCCAGAGTTTGAACTGAGTGCAGCCTTTGTCCACCTTCCTGTTTGGGGTGGTGTCCCTTCATCTTAGCCTATACCTGGTTCTCTCCTTGTCAGTTCAGTGATCTGAAGTAACTGTGAGATGATTGGCCTCGCCTGTCACCTGGTTGCCCCTTCTGGGTCTCAAATGGAGACATTCCTATGATAAAGAGGTGAGGGAGTGGGAGGAGGAAGGAGGCTTGGTGTCCCTCTTCCTTGGGGCTTTGCCTCTGGCCTGTGACTTTTCATTCCAGCTCTCCACTAATTTGCCATTTCATTGAGTAACTTTTTGTAATTGGATGCACCTGGCCTGAAGCGCTTCCATTTACTTCCCCTGGTCATCTGCCTTCTTATCTGTTCTTTCTTTGAGACAAGCGTCTCCGTCTCCCATAGCCCAGGGTAGGTTTGTACTTTGGATCTTCCTGCTTCTGCCTCCTGAGTGCTGAGATTACCAGTGTGAACCAGTATACCTGAGTGCTGAGATTACCAGTGTGTGCAGTATACCTGAGTGCTGAGATTACCAGCGTGTGCAGTACACCTGAGTGCCGAGATTACCGAGTGCGCCACTGCACCTGGGTTTGCTCCATCATTTCTTCCTTTTACCTAGTGTTGGGAATTGAATTTAGGGCTTCAATCATATAAATCAAACACTCTACCCACTGAGTACATCCCCAGTCCTTGCTTTGTTGCTTGGTCTTCTTAGCTCTACCTTCGAAGAGCAGTGATGGTGAAGCACACCGGTGCACCTCTCAGGAGTTCTCGGAGGAGCAATGTGCTCCTTCAGCAGCCGTCCTTCATGTAGCTGGCTAGCTCCTTAGCCCTGAAGACCCCAGACAGAGGGGCTCTTGAAGACAAAGCCACTTCTAGAACTCAGCTGTCTCTGGGCGCCCTTCCTTTCTCTGTTAAGAGACCAACAAGGGATAAGTCAATATACACTCATGGGACAGCACAAGAGACAAGTGGATGAGGTGGTCAAGAGCTGGGGTGGGACAACCTCCACTGCTAAGCCTCCCCCATTTCCTAACTCAAGCGTGTTTAACTTTTTCTTTCCCCTTATTCTCTTCTCCAAATTCCTAAGCATGTTTGTCCTGGTGCTCTGGGATTCCCCCCAACCCCCACTTTTTTTTTTTTTTCTCTGATTTCTCCCATTCCATTTCTACAGATGCTTACAGATCTCCTCTGTTGCTGGTCCTGACTAAAAAAGCATGACTTTCTCTCTTCTTCAATCTATCTCCCTCTTCCTGGCAGCTACCTTCCTTGTTTTTGTTTTCAAACTCTAATACTTTAAAGTAAATGGAACCCGGGGGTTAGAGATGTAGCTCAGTGGTAGAGCATACCTGCCTAGCATGCACCAACTGCCCGGCTTTGAACCCCAGCATCTCTCTCTCCTGTTCTCCCTCCTGACCCCCTCCCCTGCTGCAAGGGCTTGAGCTCAGGAGCTAGACTGGACTGCAGCCTGCCTCCATCACTCGATAGCTGTGTGACCTCTCAATGGTTACTTAGTCACTCAATCTGAGTATTAGCACCCCAGCCCCCATTAAAAGGGGCAAAATAGCCAGGAGGTGGTGGTGAACCCCTTTAATCCCCTCATTCAGAAGGCAGAGGCAGGTGGATCTCGTAGTTCAGGGCCAGCCTTGTCAACAGAGTGAGTTCCAGGACAGCCAAGGCTACAGAGAGAACCCCCCCCCCCAAAGGGAATGGGTAAAATAATATACTTCCCGTAAGGTTGTTGTGTAGACGAGATGATTTATTACATCTCAGGTATGTTTGGTTCTGGAATATAGTACAATTACATGAAGACCTGTTTCTGTTGTTGGTGTTACAGGGAGGTGGTGTATCCCTCTAACATGCAGCCATACAGGACTTTGTCTTTGTCCTTAAGGACAGGAAGTTTGGTGGTGCATGCCTGTAATCCCAGGATTTGAATGGAGCAGGCAGCAGGATTGTTGCAAGATGGAGGCTCTTCATAGGCCAGTGCTACATAGCAGGGCCTGTCAAAACAAAACAAAACAAAACAAAACAAAACAAAAAACTAACAGGTGCATGCAATTGGAAGGTAATGGCAGATCAAATCCAGCCTCGATTATAGAGTAAATTCAAAGCCAGCCTGGGTAACTAAGACCTTGTTTCAGAAAGTGCCCGCTTATTTATTAATAAATAAATTATTAAAATAAATAATTTATTTATTTTATGTGCATTGGTGTTTTGCTGTATGCATGTCTGTGTGAGGCTGTCAGATCTTGGAGTTACAGACAGTTGTGAGCTGCCATGTGGGTGCTGGAAATTGAACCCAGGTCCTCTGGAAGAGCAGCCAGTGCCCTTAACTGCTGAGCCATCATCCTCCAGCCCCCCGCTTCCCAGTTTTTAAAGTGTACAGTTTGCAATAAAGCATGGTGGTACACACTTGGAAAACAGACGAGGAGTGGGAAAGTTCAAGGTGGATGTGGGGCTGTATGGTCAGACAAGGAAACCACTCAACAAAGAAACCCCTGGAGAGGTGACCTTCTGTGAGCTAATCCCATTATGCCTCATTTGTCCAGGAGAGGATGCAGTGGTGGATACTGAACCCTTGCTTGGTGCCCAGCAGGCAGATGACCTCATGCATATCCATTGTCTTCTCTGTGCTGAAGCTCACTTGGGCTGAGGTGACAGCAGTCCCTCAGGGGTCAGTCCCTGTCTTCTTTCTTTCCCTCCTTTTCTCTTTCTCCTTTCCTTCCTTCTTTTCTTCTATTTTTGTTTTTGAGATAGTCTCACTGTGTAGCTCTGGCTGGCCTAGAACTCTTTACTTAGACCGGGATGGCTTTGAACTCACAGAAATCTACCTGCCTCTCTCTGTCTCCAAAGTGCTGGCATTAAAGGTGTGTGCCACCATACTACACCCCAGCCTTTCTTCTTTCTTTCTTTCTTCCTTCTCCTCCTCCTCCTCCTCTTCCTCCTCCATCTCCTCCATCTCCTTCATCTTCTTCATCTTCCAGGCTCTGGCTGGCCTGGAATTGTCCACAGGCCTCCTCCCTCCTCCCGAGTGTTTGATCTCAGGCATGTGCCATCATGTCCAACTCTGCAATATGATGTTTTTTTGTTTTTAGTTTTGTTCTAGTCCAGGCTGGTCTGGAAATTTACTGTAGTTTTCTCAACCTTTGAAGTTCTAGTATTATTTCCATAAGCAGCCACTATATTATTATTATTTGGTTTGGTTGTTTTTGTTACTGAGATAGGATCTTATATAGCCCTGGCTGGCACTGAACTCATTAGGTAGCCAAAAATAACCTGGGACTTTATTTATTTATTTATTTATTTATTTTTAGTTTTTCCAGACAGGGTTTCTCTGTGTAGCTCTGGCTCTCTTGGAACTCATAGACCAGGCTGGCCTCAAACTCAGAGATCTGCCTGCTTCTGTCTCCTGAGTGCTGGGATTAAAGTTGTTTTCCATCACTGATTTGTGACCTTGAATTTTTGATCCTCCTGTTTCCACCTCCCAAGTGCTGGTCTTACAGGTGTAGGACAACATTCCAGGTTCTACAGTGCTGGTTATTGAACCCTGAGCTTTGAGCATGCTAAACAGGCACTCTACCAACTGGATATATATCCTCAGCTTCTCTCTCTCTCTCTCTCTCTCTCTCTCTCTCTCTCTCTCTCTCTCTCTCTCTCTTTTCTCTCCCTCTCTGTCTGTCTGTCTCTCTCTTGCCCCCCCCCCCTCCCCTGCCCCATGGGTTGGGGAACTCATTCTGTAGACCAGGCTGGCCTGGAACTCAGAGATCTGCCTGCCTCTGTCTCTTTAGTGCTGGGATTAAAGGCGTGCACCATCACCGTGGGGCTTTTAATATGCTGATTTCGACAAACACCACCTATACTTAAGTTGTTCCACGAATCTGGAAACAGTGCAGTGTCCCGTTCAGCGGACCCTGAGAAACTGCATTTGTTCATTTGCTTTTTCATTTTTATAATTTGTGTGTGTGCGTGCGCGTGCATACCGGGTGGTGTGTGGTGTGGTGGTATGTTACAGCGTTAGTGTGGAAGTCAGAGGACACCTTATGGGAGTTGATTCTTTTCTTCCACCGTGTGGGTCACAGGGATCACACTCAGGTTGTCAGCCTTGGTGACATGACCCTTTCTTTACCTTCCTGCTCAGCTGCCAGATGGTGCTGCAGCAAGTCTGTGGAATTCATTTAAGTAGACAAAATTCTGGAGCCGGGTTTCCCTGGACTGACAGTGAGGTCTCTTCAACTACCACTGTGCTTCAGTTTGGTGGTCTGCAAAATAAAGACCTGGAATGCACCTTGAGGTAGGAGCGACCCAGATATGCAGCTATTAACATTCCCTGGAGCAGTGAAGTAGGGTGCAAACGTGAATGAATGGATAACTTTGGGCGAGTAATTCTTTCCTGGGTGGCTAGAGTCAAGACGGCCCATTGATGGGGAAGAGGGCACCCTCCCAGAAAGTTCTCTCCACCGTCTTGGTCAGGAGGGCCCCGAGGGCCCGGAAGCCTGCAGAAGCCGGCGCCCCGCGGACCAATGGGCTGCGGGGAAGGAGGGGATTACGCCCGCCAGCCCTTTCCGTCTGCGGCCCCGCCCCCTTGGAACGTTGTGACGTCGGAGCATTCCACGGTTGCTACATCGTCGCGAGGGGCGGGGCGCCTGTCAGGGAAGCGGTGCGCGCGGGTGGCGGGCGGGCTGGGGCTTCTCCGTACAGTGCCAGCGCCAGCGCCAGACCCGCCCGCACCCCGCGCTCTCCCTCGTGCGCGTCGCGTCTCCAAGGACTCGCCAGCCCGCACTCCTGCTCTCGCCCGTGAGCCGCCTCAGGATGGAGCTGCTGTGTTGCGAGGGCACCCGGCACGCGCCCCGGGCCGGGCCCGACCCGAGGCTGCTGGGGGACCAGCGTGTCCTGCAGAGCTTGCTCCGCCTGGAGGAGCGCTACGTGCCGCGAGCCTCCTACTTCCAGTGCGTGCAAAAGGAGATCAAGCCGCACATGCGGAAGATGCTGGCGTACTGGATGCTGGAGGTAAGGCCCGGACCGGTCCCCTCTCCTCACCCTACCCCCACCTCCGGCTCTGGGCAAATCCAAGTTGCCCTGTCGGGGCATCATGAATCGGACCACAGTCTTCAAGATGCTTTGGCGGCCCCGACTTGAGGGGCCTGGCCTTTTCACACAGGCATCCACCCTAGCCAGCTGCCTGCGTTCTGTCCCCTTCCTTTCCCCAATCCCGATCGGCTTCTTCTGAGACTGCCAGTCACTTGGCACTGTAACTAAACTTCACTTCAGGTCGGGAAAGCGGGCTAAGGGCCACTATTTCCCCTCTGGCTTCTCTCGGTGTCTCCTGCTTCCTTCCTCGCCTGTAGTTCTCCGAGAGCGTGCTTGGAAAAGTCTGGGGCTCGACCGACCGCCTTAGCCCTAGAACTGGTTCCTGTGTCTGTCGCGGGGTTCTGGCGGGGGAAGCTGGTGGGGGTGGCGCGCGCTCGGTTCCGGTCCACAGGGAAATGAAAAGTGCGGGAGACCGCGGCAGGAGTTCCCTCCCTTCCCCTTGGGAGTGTGTGTGCAGTGGGTGGTGGTAATGAGGGTAAGGTCCCAATTCTCTCTAGGCGACCCTTCCGTCCCCCTTCCGCTCGCCGTGGGGGAGGGGAGTCTGGAATCCCTCGTGAGCAAGGGCTTCTCTCCTTTACACCCCCACCACTCAGGGGTGGGGAGGAGGCCAGGCAAAGGAAGTGGGGGGGTCACCTTGGGGAGGGCGCATCCTCCTCGGTTATTGATTCTTGTCACTGTAAGTTTATCCCGTCTCTGTTTATTTTTTGCTCCACATTCCACTCTCCCTCCACCCCCCATGCTGCTGCGTTTCACTTGGTCCTTCCCTAGCAATGACTCGTGCGCCATCCCTCAGGTGTGTGAGGAGCAGCGCTGCGAGGAGGATGTCTTCCCTCTGGCCATGAACTACCTGGATCGCTACCTGTCTTGCGTCCCCACCCGAAAGGCGCAATTGCAGCTCCTCGGTACTGTTTGCCTGTTGCTGGCCTCTAAGCTGCGCGAAACCACGCCCCTGACTATTGAGAAGCTTTGCATCTATACGGACCAAGCTGTGGCTCCTTGGCAGTTGCGGGTGCGTGTGGAATCCCCCTCTGTGGCGCCCCCCCCCCCGCTCTCAAATACTGTCGCCCTATGTACTAGAAAAGAGAACTCCAAGCTCAGTCCCTCACTCACCAACCCTCCCCTCGCCCTAGGCCAGTATTTTGGAAAAGAACTGGGGTGGGACAAAGGCCATGTAGTGTGGTAGTTGTGCTTTAGTTGCAGGCTTAAAACCAAATGAACCCCCTTCCTCTGACCATAGTGGGGTTACCCCAGATAGCAACCAGTCCAGTTGCTGGTCTATACACCAGTACTTTGCCTCTGGGTTTACACAGCCACCATGAGTTATTTATTGGCAGCAGCAGGGCATGTCTGCACACCCCCACCGGAGTGGAATGTGCTTCACGTGGGGGAGGGGGCTGCCTTGCATGAGTCTTTATCCCCGTGTGGACTTTGTGATGGAAAAGCCTCCCAGAGCTGATTAAAGCCAGGCCCTGATTGCTGGAAGGAAGTGCTGAGGTGTTTTCATCCCTTTCCCTTCTATTCCCAAAGACAGAGCCCCTTCCCTACCCACCCTTCCTTGTCTTCTGAAAAAACGAGAGCAGCTGCCCTGGGCCGGTGGAAGGGTTTCTCCCTTTGCCTCTTAGCCAAAGGCCGAAGAGACAGGGAGCCGAGCTGCAGCTGCTTCGATGTGATAATGATGCTGGTCCCCTTGCCCTCCCACTCAGACCAAGGGCTTTCATAACCCTGTGGGGAGCTGCTGTCACTCCTGTGGTTTGGGAAGTGGCTCCTTGGGGTCTCTTGCTGGGAACATGGGCTGGGCTCCTCCAGGCGGGGCAAAAATCGGTTGGGTTTTGCCCTGCCCCGAGGAGTCTAGGGAGGAGGTGGAGGAACTGCTTGAATCTGGAATAGAGCTTGAACATCATCTCCCACAGGGTCTGGGGGAGAGGGTGGGTGAGCTGGCACCTCCCTCCACCTTATTCTGTGGCTAGCCAAGCCTTCCCTGACCCTGAAAGGAGTCTCTGGGCCCCATCTCCTAGGGAGGAGGGCAGCAGGCAGGCTAATGTGATTGGCTGGCTGGGAAGCTAGGGTACTGGGGCCCCTGACTGCCTTGAGTCGGGGAACTGGATTCCTCTCCCTGTCAAGCAGCTGATGGGAGGCCTGAGTTGGGAATCAGGGAGGCCCCACAGCTCTTTGTGATGAATCTGGTAGTTTCCACAGCCAGGGAGCAAGATGTTTTCGAGGGATTGAGGCAGGGAGGTAGGAGACTTCCTCTTTGTGCAGAGATTAGGGTGGTCTACATTAGTGTGTGTGTGAGGGGAGGTTTTCAGAATAGGCAAGCCTTCTCCTAGAGGCCTGCGCTGAGTGGCCTGCGGTCAGAGCTGTAAGGGACCTCTAAGAACTCCAGCAGTCTAAACCCTTGCATCGCAGGGCCCGAGAAAGGAGGGGAAATTCCAACTGTATGGCACTGACCAGAACGCCTTAAAGCCAGGGATGAGCAGTATGCAGCCAACCATGGTGTTCGGGAGGTGGGGCTGGGATTCTCATGTTGTCTGGATATCGGGGAGGGTGGCCACCTTCCCTCAGTGAGGACCCCACACAGTCTGGTTGCCTCTTGCTTCCTTGGAGGCTGGATGCTGTTGGTTACCAGGGCAAGCCTCTGTGCCTTACTTCTGGCTCTGGCCCAGGCTTTTTCTGTAGGCTCTTCTAAGTACCCTGGGGCTGACACCTAGGTCGTGGGACAGAGAGAGGGACAGCTGTTGCTGGGGTCCTGGAAGAGGTTGGGTGGGGCTGACATTTGTACCTCATTGAGGAGTCAAACCCATGAGTTCCTTCCTGAGATAAAACAATGAAGAAATCCTCATGTGTGCAACTCGGAAATGCAACTCAGGCCAGGACTTGGAAACCCAGACAAATGAGCTGGGGTTGGGGCTCCTAGACTACTACTATGACCTCTTATTGGTTATGTAGGCTTGGGCAGATGCCTCAGGGGCTATCTGGATTCATCCTGTTTGGCTTGGCCTCCGTGTCTTGAGACAGGACCCACCCCTGGTGTCCCACAAAAGGGGTGTGGGTGGGGTTGGGTAATCTCCCCTTTGAGGAACCTCAGGAGTGCCTCATGTTCATTCTGTCTCTTTAAGAGACCAGGCTGAGATGCAGGGCCAGGGAGGGACAGGCTAATGACTGTGGCTCCCCTTCTGAAGTCCTTGCAGTTTAGTCTTTCTGCTTCAACTGATGCTGGCCTCACATTCATGGGAAGACTAAGAGGGATGTCATGCCATTCTAGTACCCAGTAATGATGAATAGATGCTCAAGAAAATGCCCTGAATTCATCATTCCAAGGTGCTAACTCCTGCAGCCAGAAGTAGAACTGTAAATCTTCTGCCATATCCTGACCTGTTTTGCCAGCCACTGACTCCATGCTCATCCCCTTTCTCCAGGAATGGGAGGTGCTGGTCCTGGGGAAGCTCAAGTGGGACCTGGCTGCTGTGATTGCACACGATTTCCTGGCTCTGATTCTGCACCGCCTTTCTCTGCCCAGTGACCGACAGTCCTTGGTCAAAAAGCATGCCCAGACCTTTTTGGCCCTCTGTGCTACAGGTAAGAACCTTGGACACGGGGTTTTCCAGTTTGGGAAAAACCATGATTTGAAGGCTAAATAGTAATCAGGAGATTGTTTCCATACTCAGAACTATTCATATAGGATCTTTTTTTTTTTTTTAAGATTTTATTTATTATGTATACAACATTCTGCTTCCATGTATATCTGCACACCAGAAGAGGGCACCAGGTCTCATAACGGATGGTTTTGAGCCACCATGTGGTTGCTGGGAATTGAACTCAGGACCTCTGGAAGAGCAGTCAGTGCTCTTAACCTCTGAGCCCCTCATATAGGATCTTGGTGATCCTGGGATGGAGGTATGAGGCACTGACTAGCCTGAGGCCCCCACCCTAGGGGTTTGGGTATTCTCTAGTTCCTGACCAGGTCCAGCCTGGGTGGAAGGAAATTTTGCTGTTCTCAGATCTCAGAAGGTTGGGTGGGGTATAGTGGTTCAGTGATTTTGTGCATGCCTCAGTCAGATGCCAGCACCATGGACACACACACCAAACACTCCCATTGTCCCTGAGTCACCCCACCCACCACTGGGGGTTCCCAGTATGCTGCATCCATGCAACCTGGCATGCTGTAACAGGAAACAGAGGTATAAGATGACTCTTCTCATGGCTCCCTTTCTTTTACAAGATTACACCTTTGCAATGTACCCTCCATCCATGATCGCTACAGGCAGCATTGGGGCTGCAGTTCAAGGCCTAGGAGCCAGCTCTATGTCTGCAGATGAGCTTACAGAGTTGCTGGCAGGAATCACAGGCACGGAAGTGGTAAGTCTCAGGCCCCATTCACAAAAAGCAGTGTTATCCCTCAAATCCCCAGAAGAGGGCAGCATCCACCCCCAACTCCAGTTGTACAATTTTGCCTGCTTCTGTGGCCTTTTATCTCCTGCCTCTGGAGAGGATCAGGTGGGATGAAGGACACACATGTAGCTGCCCCTCTCTTGCCAGTGGTATGCTGCACCAAGGGGTGGGAGACTTGGTGTCAGATGCAGGGCTGCTCTCACACCCTTGCCACATCCTCTTGCCAGTTTCTGAGAACTGAGACCCAATTCCTGGGCTGGGTTGTGGCCTAACCTCCCCAGACTTCCCGATGTGCAGGGGGGTGGCCTTTCCCTTGCACCTGCCTGTTGTTACTGACCTTGTTGTTCTTCCTAGGACTGCCTGCGAGCCTGTCAGGAGCAGATCGAAGCTGCCCTCCGGGAGAGCCTCAGGGAAGCTGCCCAGACTGCCCCCAGCCCAGTGCCCAAAGCCCCCCGGGGCTCTAGCAGCCAGGGGCCCAGTCAGACCAGCACTCCCACAGATGTCACAGCCATCCACCTGTAGCTTGGGACAGGCCCCCTCAGGTGGCCACCAAGCAGAGGAGGGGCCACTGCCACCCCTTCCCTTCCTCTAGGAACAATCCATGCTATATCGGAAGCCCGATGGGGGGTCCTCCTTCCCCTCACAAAGCCCAAGGGGCCAGGTCCTGCCTATCCCCACAGTTGTGCACTAAGGTGCTGGTTGGCCATGAGGGCTCTGCATGGCCAGTCAGCTCCTCCTCCTTCCCACCTGACCAGCTCAGCTGTTCTGGGCCATGCTGGTCAGAGAAATCCAAACAGGTAAAGTCCATGCACCAGCATTCCTTGTGAGTCCCTCCTCTCTGGGGCTCTAATTTTCTCAATTGCCAAAACGCCCCAGTTCCTTCCAAAGGTGTTGCCCCTCCTAGGGTCAGTGCATTTGGATTCGGGTCCTTCAAGCATCCTGATAACCGTGCATGAGGTACCAAATAGATGGCTGCTGTGTAATCCATGCTCCCAGCTGCTCTTGGAGGGAACAGCCTAGGCCTTGGTCAGAGGGGCAAGAACCTACCAATTCTTGCTTTGCTTCCTGCTTAGCTTCTGTGATTGAGGGCTCTTTGAGGGGTGCTGATGGTCATTTTAATTTATTGCTTTGAATACAACTGTAAGAGGGTACAGTGAGGCCTGTACCCCACAAGCGGTGGTAACCCTGGTGGTTGCTGTTTCCCTCCCCTCTGCTACCGCTTTGTGGTCCAGGAGCTGCTACAGCCTGGGATGGGGCCGTGCCTTCCTCTCCTGAGGCCCTGTACCTCGTCTTCCAGCAGAGGGTTTGAGTAAGGATGGATGCTGTGGAGGACAGAGCCTATCTGGAGAGGTCCAAGCCCTATTGACACAGGTCTTTCCTTAGGCCACAAGGTTTGGGCTGGTGGCCCATTTCTATCATGCTGCCTTAATAAAGATTCCGGAATAAAACTTGCTTTGGCTCTTGAAGTACCTGGGGCTGTGTGTAGAAGCAGGGAGGCACAAGTCAGCTGTCTCAGGTAGGGAACATTTCTTCTTAAAGGCAATGTGGCCCACTTTACCGATGCACTTCTACAAGTTATGGTTTAAGGAGTGATCACCATGCCCCAGAGGGCTCATGGGAAAACAGGTCTGGACAGTTTTATGTAAAACAAGAATTTTGCTGTACTCTGGCATGGTGGCCTATTCCTGTAATCTTTGGTGGCACTCACAGGGCAGAGGAAGTTGTTTTAGTCTACCCTGTGCTACATGGCAAAATCTTGCTTCAAAACCCACACGGGGACCGCACTAGTGGCCCAGTAGCTGAGAGTATGGGCTACTCCTGAGAGCTATGATTTGACCACAACCATCAGTAACTCTAGTCTCAGGATCTGATGCCATGCAGGCACAATGCTCATGTACATTAAAAAACAAGAGATGGATGGGGTAGGAATGTGTCTGGAAATACTTTCTCTGGTTCCCATCTGCAGTACTGCAGAGAGGCAAACTGGTAGAGACGTGGCCATTTGGCTTGGCTGAGCGAGGTGTACTTTTCTCTGTCATTTACCTCCTGTTTCCAAGATGAACTAAAAGTGTAAGCAAATGCGAATGCCTCAACAGATTGAAACTGTTTGCAGATACATGAACTGGATTGTAACAGGCGTACTTTTTCAAAAGCAAAAGTGATGTAGCAGAATGACTTGGGAGTTGTCAGCTGTGATGCACATGGCTGGGACATGGATGTGCCCCCCTACCCCGAGATAGGGTTAGTTAGACCTGTATAGTCTGTATACTTAGTCCTGGTTGGTCTCAAACTTAGAGATCCATGCCTGGCTGCAACTAAAATTTCATACACATTTTAAGCCATTAGAAAAAGATTGTTCATCAGCTATACAAATAGGCACTTGACCTTGGTTTGTTAACCAGTCTAAAACTCTTGTTCAGAATGCAAGGAAGAAACCTACTGGACTACTGAGTTTGCTGGTCTCCCAGAAAGAGGGATGCTCCTGCAGCAGTCTCCACTGAGAGCAATATGGCGACTACGATCTTTCCAGCAGAACATCAGTAGAAGCTGGTGTTCCAGCAAAATAGCCCATGAACATGTCATTGGTAGGGAGTGTGTGTGCACCGCACACACACCCACACACTTCCTCTTTGTGGAGAGGAAGGGGAGTCTAGACAGACAGTTGTGAGGAACAGGGTAGGTGAAAGAACCATGAACGACTCTCACCTCTAGCCACAGGGGAGGCAGGAACCTCCAGGGACTGACTGGACCAAAACACAGAGCTTCAATAAATAACTGACTCTGTTTTATCCACACCCCAGTGAACTGACACAGTAACTGGAGAGAGCAGCCCTCATACCAAGTACCGGCTGGGTTGAGGGAGTGCTGACATCAGGTAACTCCAGTTAGCTTCCAGAAGTGAACAGGGACCAAAGCCTAGAATGGCAGAGAAAGCCAACCAGATCAATCCTCCTGCCCAGGACTGGAGCCACACACAGATGCCGTCGTAAGCCTACAGTGCCTTAACCTAGGTCTTTAACTAGATCGTTGGTCACCAACTGGGCTCCTGGTGTCCTCCTATCCTCCCTGGACCAAGACAGGTGAGCGCTGTCATTCCATGGTGACAGGAACATCTTCTACATCTCTGGGGACTGCACTCTGGAGCTCACGTCTGATTTCAGGAGACAACTGTGGGTGGGGCTGCAGTCGAAGCAGTTCCAGGAGGGCCTCCTTCTGGTCCGTGGCCAAGTCGGCCTTGTAGCGTTGTGCCAATGTCAGGAGGCACTGGTGCCAGAGCACAGGCAGCTGGCGCTTCTCCGTCCGGAAGCCCAGAAAATGGAAGACCAGGGCGTCTAGCACCCGGTATGGCAACGCATACTTCTTATCTAACAGCAGGCGCAGGAAAATGCTGTTAGCGCCACTGTATTCCATCTCGGCAATCTTCAGCATGGCCGCACTAGGAGGGAAGCTGGAGTTAAGGACTAGTGGAGAGATTCTGGACAAAGTGTCTCCCCAGACTCACCCTAACCTAGAGCATTCCCAAGGTGTCCCCGCATCTCCTCATTAGTACACTCCTGGGATTGATTCTCTTTACCGCCTGTCTACATCCATCTCACACTTCTGCCTCTGGCCGGGATAGCAAACAATCCCTGCATTCAACTCGATAGGGTGTGTCTAAATGTCTCACCACTCCACCATTTATCACACCTTTTTCTAGGTATCCATTCATTCATGCCGTCATTCAACAACTATTTACTGAACACCTACTGTGTGCCAGGTCTTTGGATCCTGCCCTCGAAGGCTTCTATTCTGTTGGAGCAAATCATATACCCGCTGGCTTAAATAGCCACAGAATCTAGGTAATCATAGCTCATTCTCCCTTCTTGCCCTCCTGCCAAAGTTCTGGCCTCTCTACTACATGACTCTCCACCGACCTCACCAACACTACCTGGAGTGCAACACAGGGATGGAGCACTTGGTGATGATGCTGCCCACGATGATGGCTTCTCGGAGGGTACATGTGCCAGACTCGCACAATGGGATCAGGATTCCTAGGCAGAGTCATATACAGGGACTTTTAGTACCCAGCAAGCCCAACATCTAAGGACCAACAGTGGAGATAGCCAGTTGCCAAGCAGAGTACTGACCCTTCCTTTCTCTCTTACTTCTGGGTTTTTACCTTTAAACCAGGCTCCAGGTTTGAACAGGGCTTTCTTGAGTGCCATGTAGAGGTGAAAGTTGAGTTGTTTGTACTCTGCGATGCCATCCCATACTCGGGGATGCAGAACAAGGTTGTAGAAGTGCTGAGCCATCGTTCTTTCAGATTAGAGGTAAAAATCCTAGCAAGGTGGGAGTTTGCAAGTCACAAGAGTCTGGCCCTGGCCTTTTAAGTATCACCATGCATGAGAGAGGTTTTAGAGTAAGATATGGGGACATCACTTCAGAGAGGGGTATGTGAAGTGGTATGTGAAAGGTTCAGGCATTATGCTGGCCTGCCTCTGTCACCTGGCAGAATCCACTCAGGCAGTACCCTGGTCAGCCCAGGGTTCCATGGGAACTAAGTCTGCACTCATGGTATAGAGGAACCCTTTAAAAGACAGATCCTGCCCACTTACACTCTCTTCTCTTCTCTTATGCTCTCTCTGCCTCTCTATGGCAACCGGCCATGGCGGTCATTCAGGAACATTAACCCTGTTCCTCTTCTTTCTTAGTCTCTACTCTGCTGGGCTTATAATAACCTGGGTAATACATCTTAGTCTCATGTCTCATCTTGTGCCTCTTCTTCATTTCTAATTTAAGCAAAAGAATAACAGTATGCACACCACACCCAGGTCCGCTTAAAGAGGAGCTACTTTGCCTGCAAGTAGGTCTGTGCACCATATATGTGCCTGGTACCCATCGGATTTTCTGGAGCTAGAGATGGCTGAAAGCCTCCACGTGGGTGCTAGGAATTGAACCCAGGTCTTCTAGAAGAACAAGTGCTTTTAACCACCGAGCCACCTCTCCAGACCTAGCATTTTTCTTTTGTTGGTTTTTCCAGTCAGGGTTTCTCTGTGTGTAGTCCTGACTCTACAGGAACTCACTGTGCAGAACAGGCTGGCCTAGAACTCACAGAGATCCACCTGCCTCTGCCTCCTGAGTACTGGGATTCAAAGTGTGCACCACCATTGCCTGGCCCCTAGTGTATTTCAAACAGTGCTTTTGCTTAGACCCATGGCCTTTTGTGCATTATTTAATCGAGGCACCTCGAGCTTCTTTCCCAGTCCAGTCTTTGGCTGGCTACTCTCCTTTCTCCACCATGAGGGACCTGAGGTCACCGGAGAATTCTCAGAATTCTCAAGCTACTCTTCTCTCACAACAGGGCTGTATCCAGGAAGCTATGTAGGCCCTTCCCATAGAAGTCTACCACAGGACTTTGTCCTGAAAACGCAAGAGGAGAAGTTAAGGGAGTACTAGGAACAAGTCCAAGGGAGAGAGCCATGGGCTGGGCAATGACATGGCTGAGGGAGGCAGAGTCTACACACCACACCCTGCACCACAGATCAGCCACCCTAGCCCATCTACACTACCTGGTGGCTTGATACATAGCAGCCGCAGTCCAGGCCTCAGGCTCAGTGACATAGAGGATTTGTTCCCAGTTGGACAGTGCAGGGATGATCTTAAAAGCCTTGGGCAGTTTCCCACTTCGGCCCTTGGATAACACCTGGAGATGGAGGAGGCAGAGCCATCAGCACCCACGGTTGAGGTCCTGGCCCCGTCCCTGCGTTTTCATGCGCGGCCTCACTTATCTTCAGAGCAACCCAAAAAGGCTCATTTCTCAGGTGACCAGAATTTAGTGACTAGACCCTGAGCCCACTGGTTCTGCCTCAGTCTTTTTCTGTCCTGGCCACCATGGCTTACTCGTCGGGTGCCATGTGTGAGAGGCTTCCTATTAGGATACCCCACCACACATGCCCTCACAGTCCTTACCTCCCGGACTCCTCTGTAGACCTCCAGGACCCGGGGGTCCAACTGAGGCATAGGGAAGCCCGACACCTCTGACATGACCGTCACCAATTCTGTCTGCTTCTCGGTCAGCTTCTCCATGATGATGTCAGCCAGTGTGTGCCTATGGAGACAGAGGGGACAACGGTGAAGAACTAGGGTCACTCTCCAGGAAGCTCTAAAGTCCCCTCACCCTGTTCATGAAAGGAAGGACAGACAGACAGACAGACAGCCATAGTGGCACGAGCCTTTAAGGCCACCACTTGGGCAGATCTCTGTGAGGTTAAGGCCAGTGTGGTGGTCTTCATAGGGAATTCCAGGTCAGCCAGGACTCCGTAGTAAGACACTGTCTCAGAGGAAAAAAGGAGGCACGAAACAGTCCCCAAACAAATCAGGAATGCTGCACAAACTAGCATGTCACTCTTGCACAGGGGTCACTCTAGTCTGTGATATTGTTCCAGTTCTAGCATAAATGCTGCTATAAGCATCTCAAACTTGATTTTTTTTCTTTTAAATTTATTATGTATAGTATTCTGCCTGCATGTATGTCCGCAGGCCAGAAGAGGGCACCAGATCCCATTACAGATGGTTGTGAGCCACCATGTGGTTGCTAGGAATTGAACTCAGGACCTCTGGAAGAGCAGCCAGTGCTCTTAACTACTGAGCCATCTCTCCAGCCCTTTAAACTTTATTATTATTGCCGTGTGCTCATGTGGAAGTCAGAAGACCACTCTATGGAGCTGAGTTTTCCTTCCACCTTGAAGTGAGCTCTGGGGATTAAACTCAGGTCATCAGGCTTGTGCAGGAAGCACTTCACCTGCCTGGCCATTTTGCTGCCTCGCCCTTTTCAGCCTCTTTAAACAGAAGCCATCAAATGAGGATTCAAAATTACCATAGCCTGAGGCTAGAGAGACAGCTCGGTGGTTAAGAGCACTTACTGCTCTTGCAGAGGACCTGGGTTCAGTTCCCATTATCTGCACAGTGGATGTGACTCCTGTTCTCATATTCTTTGGACTTTCATGGGCACTAAGAATGCACATGACATACATACATACATACATACATACATACATACATACATGAAATAGACCCATATACATGAAGCAAAACGAAGAAAGAAAATTTTAACATATTACATCATAGCAGGTTATAGTCTGCTCATGGCATCTTTAAGGTCACCGACACATACTTAAAAGTTGCCCCTCAGTTGGAGGTGTCACTCAGTGATTAGCTCAGATGAGGCCCTGGGTTCTAGCCTCCAGGCAACATTGTTCAGACTTCCAGATCTGTGTCCTATGGTCTGCAGTAGGATGTTGGCAGAAGGCTGCCCGCTTTTTTTTTTTTTTCAAGACAGGGTTTCTCTGGCTAGCCCTGGTTGTCCTGGAACTAGCTCTGTAGACCAGACTGGCCTTGAACTCAAGAGATGCAGCTGCCTCTGCCTTCAGAGTGCTGGGATTAAGGCGTGTGCCACCGCTGCATCTGATGGGCGGTGCTTTTATTCCCAGACACAGACAGAGGCCTGAAAATCAGAGGTAAACAATCCAAATAAGGTTTTAAGGCATTATTGGGGACAGGGTGAAATTTCAACCTCTAGTTTGGGTGCTTCACAGTCTCTTCCATGTACCCCAGGTTATACCGTCTGACAGTGTTTCACAGTCCCTCCCATGGGCCATAGTTTACATGTTCTGATGGCTGTGTTCACCTCATCACTTCACATTCGTGATAAGAGACGGACTGTACTACACTCTGAAGAACTGAGAACGGCCACACGTTCGTTATGCAGAGACAAAATAAACTGGATGAGGGCCCTTTGCCCTAAACTTATCCCCCCCCCCCACCTACATATGCCCAAGAATTTGACCACAGGCAGCTGAAACACCTACATGTTTTAGAAGCAGCATTTAAACTAGAGGGGAGATGTCAGCAACAGCTGCAGAAGATCCTTAGGTTCTAGCTTCCACCCAGTCCAAATGCAAGGGCTGAGACCAAAAGCCCTGGATTAAAGGGAGCCTAAGGTCTGAGAGTAACATGCCAAGAGAAAACTGGGTAATCCAGGAAGTTCTCCATCAGATGGACAAAAGAGGAGCTATCTGGAGTCTGGGTCAGGCTCACTTAGAAGTTTGGCCCAGATGGTATTCTGTAGCTGGCAATGCTCAGACCAAAAGCTGGCCAAGAACTAGCTTGTGGGAACTTTCTACCAGGATCTACTGTCCCAACTCTTAAGTCCTACCTTGTAGGAGGGTTCTTTATGAACATTTCAATGACCTGTTCATCTTCAGGGTCCACAACCACCTCTGCTTGGTGGTCCACTCCGGTCATTTTGGCTGCCTTTTCCAAGGTGGGCCATTCCTTATCCTCATCCTCGGATCCATCCTGGGGCACTCCCAGACCTAAAGAGGGAAGACAAAATGATAAGCATGGGGCTTCTGAGTCAGTCCACTTCTGCCATGGACTGCATGTCCAGGGTGCTGGAGATACACATGTGCACAAGGAAGGAACAGAGAGTTACAAACTATCTTTCTGTCCCCAGAGACCTAGAATCTTGAGAGATAAAATACAACACATGAAACAGAGAGATGCTAGTAAATAATGGTTGACCCGCTGTCTCCAGTGATCTAGAAGGATCCGCCCTATGGTACACTCATGGAACCTGGTTAGTCCAGGCAACCTCAAGAAGTGGGCACTATCCCTGTACCCAGGTCAAACCGGGACAGAAAAGTCGATGTGCCCATAGCAGGCAGTTCTCATCCTAACCTTCCCTTCCTCCCCACTATGCCTCTTGCACAACAGAGCTACATCATGTACTAAAACTAAAACCATGGTGGAGGCAGGGTGCACCACAAGCACTTGGATTACTGCAGAGGGTGATGAGGCTTTGGATGGGCAATTGGGGAGGAAGTGTGTGTCTCATATCCTAGAAAAGGACTTTAATAATATTACTGTTGGGCATTAAGGAGCCAGAGCCAGAAATAGGACCATAGGGCCACAAAGGAAAAAGTACATCCAACCGGGAAGGCCCCAAGGCCAGGCAGTGGTATTTGGTGTCTAATCAACCAATATATACATGTGAAGTTACGGATTTGTAGCAGCAGGCTTTCTTGGGACTGCCAGCACCCAAATCATGACATAGTCTTACTATTAATTATGAATGTTTGGCCTTATCTTTAGGCTTGTTTCTGCTTAGCTTTTTAATTGAAATTAACCCATTTCTATTAGTCTATGTGTTGCCCTGAGGCTGTTTATCTCATCTACATACTGTCTATCCTGCTTCCTTCATGTCTGGCTGGCCTTTTCTCTCTCTCTGCACCCCAGACTCACTTATCCCTCCTCTGCCTAGCTATTGGCCATTCAGCTTTTTATTAGACCAATCAAGTGCCAATCAAGGTCAAGGCAGGCAAGGTGAAACAGTATCCTATCTTTACATAGTAAAACAAATGCAGCACGTCTTTACATAGTTAAACAAATATTCTATTCCACAACACTGACTTACATAGTCAAGGAGGACCTGGGAATTCCTGGTTCTTCTGTTTCTACCTCCCTAGTGTTAGAATTACAAACATGAACCACACTGTCTAACATTGAACTCCTGGTTTGCTTGTTTGTTTTTTTGTTTGTTTTTTGAGAGATGAGGGTCCGACCATGTAACCTTGGGTGGCATGCAACTTGCTCAATCTCACAGAAATCTGTCTGCCTGTGCTTCCTTAGTGCTGGGATTTAAAGTCACGTGCCAACACACCTGGTTGACTTTTGAAACACCACACATAGCTGGCAAAGCCCCTGGAAGAGTCTAACAAACCAAAGGAGTTGAAATATTATATAACAGGTCATTTGCAACAGAATTGGACTAAGGGTACACATAGCTCAGGAGAGTACACAGAGCATGTCCAGCGAGATCCATGTTTTGATGTTGTTTTCTTAAAATTGTGTTTTAGACTTCTATATACTATTTTATGTGTATGCCTGTGAGCCACAAGTGTCCCTGGCACCCAAAGAGGTCAGAAGAGGGCATATGATCCCTTGGAATTGGAGTTATAGATAGCAGTGGTCTGGCATGTGAATACTTGGAACCAAATTCTCATCTTTCTGAAAAAACAAGTACCTTTTTTGGGTTTGTTTTTTGAGACAGGGTTTCTCTGTGTAGCTCTGGCTGATTGGAGCTCACTATGTAGACCAGGAAATCTGTCTTCAACCGCCTAGTTCTGGGATTACAAGATGCTGTGTATTGAGGTCAGGGGCTCTTGCTTCCAAAGCATGTATTTCACTAACTGATATTTCTCATCACCTCCCTAGCTTCTGGTCAGACTGTCAGGAGAGGTGGATCCAACAGGGTGTCACTGATCACTAGCTGTTGAATGGATTACAGACGTAAGAGAACAGTAAATGATGATGCTCCCACAGTGATTCCAGGGCTCTAACAGGAGGATGTTCCAAGCTAAGGAAGTGGATATATCCTGAAGACAAAAAATCACCAGGGTTTACTGACAAACCTGATGTAGAATGAGAAAGAGGAGCCTTGAGCAATGGGAGGCTAATGTGCTAAGAGACTCCATGAAGCAAGCAGAGAGATGTCAGGTAGACAGGTGGATATAGGGATGTTAGTTTACTGAAAGAAAGAAAGAAAGAAAGAAAGAAAGAAAGAAAGCTGGGAGTAGTCATCAAATACATGGCTTAAAACCGGAATCTGCAGACAACAACACAGGAGAACCTAAAACTCAGGCCTGCTCTGGTCACAGAGCAAGTTCAAGTCCATCATGAGTAACTTAAGGAGACACAGTATCGTAATTTAAAAACAAAAATTTAAGGGCAGGTGTGGTGTCAGATATCTATATTGCCATCACTTGGAAAAACAAGAGGCAAAAATCAGTAGTTCAAGGTCATCCTCACCTACATATGGAGTTAGAGGCCATCCTGGGAATGAGACCCTTCTTCAAAACACCAAAAAAAAAAAAAAAAAAAAAAAAAAAAAAAAGCAAGTAAAGCTACTATGGCCCTAAAGCCATATTCAATTATCTCAATACTGCTTTTAGAACAAGAAGGCAAGACTAAGAAACTGGAGGTCAACCTCCCCAATGAGACAATCATCAGGTACTTTCCCACTCATCTCTGCCGCCCACCCCCACGCGATTCTAAACTGTTTTCCCACCTCGGTTAATGTAACATTTCCCATGTTTTTCATATCTTAGTCAGCAGGGCACGAACTGGGGTGCCTGGCCTGTAGAATTAATGGCGGGTTTGTTGTTGTTGTTTTGAATAGGAATATATTCATTTTCTTTTACTGTCTCACTCGATAGAGGTATACCATGTATCTCAGGCTGATCTGGACCTTACTATGTAGTCCACGAGGGCCTTCTTAGCCTCACCTTCTCACCTGCTGGGATTACAGGCGAGCACCGCTGCTCATTGCTGGAATATGTTACTCTATTTAATATTCTCTGCCTTGGGGTAGACTTCCGGTGCTAAAAGCAAGGACGAGTACATTGTTTATTTCGGTATCAGAACTGCCTAAACTTTTTTTTGGGAGGGGGGGTTTCAAGACAGTGTTTCTCTGTGGATCGAACTCACAGAGATCCGCCTGCCTCTGCCTCCCGAGTGCTGGGACTAAAGGTGTGTGCCACCAACGCCCGGCTTAGAACTGCCTGAACTCTTAACACAGTTCAAAGCATTGCACAGGTAACAGTCACACTTCACAAGCCCAGAGGATAAATACTGGAACTTGGTGTGAGTGATTACTTCCTGTTGGAACTCTGAGGTAGGTTCCAGAAGGTACGAGTTGAAGTGAAGGACCACGCGGGAAGGAAAAACTGCCTCCTCTTTGTAATTCCAAACCCGTATCCGGATGGACTGAGCTAGCCCGGCCCATGCCACCACTCCAGCCCGTGTCACTCACCCAGCCGCGTGGCGCGTTCCCGTGGCTTTGCAGGCTGGTCTGCAGTCCCGAGCTCCTCCTGCTGTTGCCTGGCTTGCTGCAAAATGCGTCTGCTCAGCCAGGGTCTAACATACTCTTCCTCCTCTTCAACCCCGCGTCCCCGCCGCTTGTCTCGGGTCCCCGCGCGCACTGCCTTCCCAGCCAGAATCTGCTCGGCCAGAGGTGCATGCTTCTCCTGGCCCCACGGGCCACCTTCAATTTGGGCATTTTTCTCGAAAAACTTGCGATGATACTCACACGTGGGAAATCAGTTTAAACCTAGGACTGTGTTTGTGCCCTGTGTCCTGGTGCTCGGGAGGTCAACGAGAGTTGACAGCGCCCCCCCAGCGTTCGGAGGCCGGAAGTGCCTCATATACCACCATCACTTCAGGAGCTCCGTGTGTGTGTGTGTGGGGGGGACTGGTTTCCCCAGATTTTCAGGTAATCTCATTGTACGGAAGAGGGTGGATGTCCCAGTCACCTTTTCCAGACAGAATTCATGAATGTAGCCTGAGGGGTGAAAGGTTCAGGCTTTGACTCTGATGGCTCTACCTCTTTAAGAGACAGACCCCGCCCCCTGACAATAATCAGGGCATGTGCAAGAAAATGTGCTATGTACCCCTCACCCATGATGACTCTGGACTTGGGTGGAACCTCAGTGGGCATGCGCACTCTTCCCTTTAAATGCTCCAACTTCTCTCTCGGCTTCCTCTCTACTCTCCTCTGTTTACTCTTGGCTCTCTCTCACCTATGTGCTCTCTGCCTGTAGGGCGACTGGCCATGGCGGTCAGACATTACCCCTGTTCCTCTTCTCTCTTAGTCTCCATACACTGCCGGGCCCATATAATAAACTAGTCAACATGTCTCATCCCTCGAAGCTTTCTCTTTTCCTCTTTTTAAATCAAAACATAACATTGGCGCCCAACTGGACGCCGCCATCTTGGTCATGTGCCATTCTAACCACGTGACGTAGCTTAGTGTGCCCACTCAGTTCAGTGACTTGCACAGGCAAGCACTGCCACCAGACTTGTTGGGTGCATTTCCCGAGGGTCAGGCATAGGATCCTGCTCCAGCAGCGGTGCTTTTTTGCTTTTTCAGTTCGATCTGCTGGGTCCTTTTTTGGTTTTGGGACAGCTATGTCCCCTTCGGGTCCAGGCCCCTGGCAACTCCCAGGGGCAGACATGCATCCGAAGAGGAGCTTGTGCCAGTTTTCCAGTTGCCTCACCGATTGGAAATGCATACAGGAACCTTTCTGGTTTCATCCAACAAGCAGGTAAACAGACAAAGCAGCTTATAGTCGCTGCCATCTTGGCCATGTGGACTGACCTTGGGGCTGCCATCTTGGTCATGTGACCTACCTGTAGGCACGCCCAGCTCCAGCGGCTTGTGCCAGCAAACCTGTCTACCGGATTTTTGATTTCTGCCAGATCTTTTTGCTTTTTATTTTATTTTATTTTTTTTGTCTGTGATTTCTTCTTTGACTGGCTCTGTTGTTCATGGCTTGTTTACTAAATACTGTGCCTTTCCAGGGACCTCTGTTTGAGTCTACTCTGTCCCTTAAAATCTCCTGTCTGTTTGCTACAATGTTCGGATCAGAGATTGCATTCTAGTTCCCCTTTACTGTTATCCAGTCCTGCTTGTCTCTGAACCTGTAATTTAACTTTATACCTATCTAGCTCTATATGCAACTTAAATTAAACTATACTACATCTCCTTTCTAAATTGCTATGTATCTTGAAATGATGGTAAACATTTAAAGTCATAAAGGTCTAATTTAACTATACTTAAAATATATGCTAGGTCTATACGACTTAAATTTAACTCATGTATCTTGAAAAGATGATCAAAATTTAAAATCACAAAGGTCTATTTCAAACTAACAAGATATTTATACCACTCTGTCCATCCTGTAAGCCGTTTACAAAGGTACAGCTTTTATGACAAAAAGGGATTTTTCTCTAACTAAAGGCAAACTTAACTGCTGAGATACTAAACAGACAGCCCTCAAATGCTCAGAGATCTAGAGAATATGGCATTTAAAATCTTTTGTTAAGAAGCTTTTTATAACAGCTTCTGGCTCCACCCCATTTCCTCCAAGAAGACTGATGGGCACTGAAGAAACTTCATCTCCAGTCAGTGACAACGCTAGTCACAGAGCAACCCTGCCCTTCACCTCAACTGCTACAAGGTACTCCAGACCGTGAACAAGATGACAGTGGAATCGACTTTCCCTGTGTTGCTTGGGCCAATGGTAGGCGAGTCTTCCTATAGTCTGTAATCCACAGGTCACATGCTATCACCAAGAAGGCAGGTGTCCTGAAGCCCACTACTATGGATGGAGGACCTTGGGGGTGGCTGTCCATGCAGCCTGCTGGAAGTCTCTGTTATTCTTTAATCATTGATTCAGGTAAAATCTTATCCTTCTCAAGAACTCTGATTCTTCTGACGACTGGTAGTCTTGCCAGCTAAAAAGCAAAAAAGATTCCACGAACAGGTATTTTAGGTTTTCTCTATGTGAAGATAGCAAAGTGTAAGATGTATGAAGATCTGAGAATGTGGTTACGAAGGTCTGAGGATGGAAAGGTCTAACACGGTAGAAAAATGAAAGTTATGAACGTCTGAGAATGGAAGGTCTAAGATGGTAATGAAAAGTGTACGAATTAAAGTTATAAAGGTCTGAGGATAAAAAGGCTTAAGTGGTGATAAAGTGAGTTGAGACATTAAAAAGAATGAAATATGTTCCTGATATCTCTATTTCTCATGCTACTGTTTATAGTATAGTAAAGTTCAACAATACCACTATACACTCATAACTATGAGGTCAATATTAAGATGCTTTTCATTGTCCTAAAAAAATCTGTCAATTTTAAAATGGTAATGCTTTCAGCCAAGTTGCTTCTAACATGAATATGCTGCTAATGTGTCTAATACTTATGTTTCCACAAACTCTAAGGATTCTTGTAAGTTCCAGGGAGCTGAATTGGATCCAAACAAACAGATCTAAGAGGCATCAGGGAGTTCTGTACAGCCTGGACTGCAATGAAACAACCAGCTACCCCAGGACGTGGCAGCCCCCCAACCCTCTCAGGTCTCCCAAAGATGGTCAACGCCTCCCACGTCAGCAGGAAGCAGTCTTAAGAATTTGTCGCCCTTATTCCTTAACCTGCCATTTCAAGGCAGTGCAGCTTCATGTAGTATGAATCAGATATGTAATTATAGTATGTAGACCTGAGAACAGAATGAGATAAATTAGAGTGTGACTCTGAGGGCTGACATGCTGCTAATGGATTTGAAGAGAGATGGAAGGTGTGAATTGGCAGTGCAGATAGATGGTTCCGTGCAGAGTTTGCTAAATTCAGCAGGTGGCAGTAGAGAGGCCAGTGCAATACAGGGAGGCATTGAACTCCCCAACATCTGCCATCTTTCCCCTCTATCCATCACTAACTTTTAGAAAAAAAAAAAAAAAATATATATATATATATATATATATATATATATATATATATTGTTCTACCTGCATGCATTCCTGCACACCAGAAGAAGACATGAGATCCATTACAGATGTTAGTGAACCACCATGTGGTTGCTGAAATTTGAACTCAGGTCTTCTGGAAGAGCAGGCAGTGCTCTTAACCTCTGAGCCATCTCCCCAGCCCTCATCACTAACTTTTTAAACAAAGGATTTCTTTTACTTTATTAATATTTTTTTTGTAACAGGGTCTCACTATGTAGCCCTGGCTGTTCTGGAATTTACTATGTAGGCCTGGGTGGCCTTGAACTCACAAAGATCTGCCTACCTCTGCTTCCCAAGTACTGAGATTAAAGAAGTGCCCCACTATACTCAGCTTTATTTTCTTTGAGTATCTGGATGCCCATGGAGGCCAGCAGGAAGTGTAGGATCCCTTGGATCTAACGTTACAGGCACTTGTGGGCAGCCCAGTGTTGGTGTGGGATCTGAACTCTAGTCTCCTGACAGAACTGTGAGTGCTCAGAACAGCTGAGCCATCTCGACAGCTTCTTCTCCCTGCTAGAATACCATTTTCCTGCCCTTCCACATCCTCCTTCAAGTCTTGTTTTTCCTTTGACTTTTTCTTATGCTGAAGTCTCAAATTTCTGGTACCTTTCAGGTAATCACTCTTTAAATTTTTATTTTGTATTAGGCAGTTAGGTTTTTGAGATGAGGCTTTCTGTAGCTCAGGCTGGTTTGAACTTGCTTTGTAACTTCTGTTTCTGATCCTTCTGCTTCTACCTCTCCAGTGCTAGGATCTTAGGTATACATCACCACATGTAGTTTATGTAGTGCTGGGAATAGAGCCCAGGTCTTCGTGCATGCTGGGCTAGGACTATCATTACCAGACTTCCCCCCTGCCCTTTTTGTTTTGTTTTGTTTTGTTTTTTCTTGTTTTGAGACAGGTTTCTCTGTGTAACAGCATTGGCTGTCCTGCAAGTCACTCTGTAGATCAGGCTGGTCTCCAACTCACAGGGATCCTCCTGCCTCTGCCTCCCAGGTACAGGGATTAAAGGCACACACCACCATCAACCAACTAACTAGACCCTTTTTTATCCATCCATCCATCCATCCATCCATCCATCCATCCATCCATCGTGTGTGTGTGTGTGTGTGTGTGTGTGTGTGTGTGTGTATACATGTGTGCATGGTTGTGTTTTCCATGGCATGGGCATGAAAGTTCAAAAACAGCTTAAGGAGTCTGTGCTTTCTTTCCACCATGTGGATTCCAGCATCAGACTCAGGTTTATCAGGCTTAACAGCCTCACTTTTACCTGCTGACCTATCACTGACTCATATGTGTGTGTGTGTGTGTGTGTGTGTGTGTGTGTGTGTGTGTGTGTTTATTTTGGTGTCTGTGGGGGAACAGTGGACATGCCCTTGAGTGTGGGTGCATGCCCACATCTGTGAAGGCTAGAGAAGGTTGTTGGATGTGGGGTGGTTTCTTCATGGCTTTGCCTGATTGCTTTGAGCCAGAACTTCTCACCAAATTGGAAGCTCGTCATTTTGTGTAGCTGTTCACCCGGCCATTGAAGTCTCGGGATCCATCTGCCTCTGCCCCCAGTGCTGTGGTCACAGGCATGTGCAGCCCTCCAGGCTTTTTTACCTGGGTGCTGGGGATTAGAACTTAGGCTCTCACTGAGTTATCTTCCCAGCCCCTATTCCCATTTTTAAAAGTAGATTTGTGTGTTTATTTATCTATATTTTTATTCCGAATGTGTATATACATGGAGTCTAACAAGGAAGTAGAAGTCAGAGGACAACTTGCAGCCACTGGGACTCTCATACCATCCTATGGGTCCCAGAGATCAAACTCAGGTTGTCCGGCTTGGCAGCAAGAGCCTTAACCCATTGAGTTATCTTCCCAGCCCTATTTATCTTTTTTAGACAGGGACTTTCTGTGTAGCCCAGGCTGGCCTCAAACTTGAGACCATTATACTGCCTAGGCTTCTTGAGTACACAAGAGCTGCAATGTGTATCTAGGGACTAGGGCTCCTTTGCAGCTCTTCCCAGTCCAAACCTCAGCCCCTCGAGTGCTAGCATTATAGGCTTGAGCCACTTTTATGTTGTGGACTCCTTACCTTCTTTTAAAAGTTCTTTTGTTTTTTGTTTTTTGTTTTGAGGGGGTTTTGACAAGACAGTGTAGCAGGTAAAAGTGCTTGCCACTGAGTCTGATACTTGAGTTTTATCCCCAGGACCTATGTGGTGGAGGAAGAGAACAGATTCTCCTAAGTGCCCTCTTCTGAATCATACAGGTCAAGACACACATGTGCTCCTGCCCCACAACATAAATAAATGGAAATTTAAAAAAATAAATTGGGGGGCTAGAGAGACGACCTCATTGGTAAACTTCTTATCTTGCAAGCATGAGCATTTGAGTTTAGATCCTTAGAATTCACTTTAAGAGTTGGGTGCAAGCCAGGCGTGGTGGGGCACGTCTTTAATCCCGGCACTTGGGAAGCAGGTGGATCTCTTTGAGTTTTAGGCAGCCTGGTCTGCAGAGTGGATTCCAGGCTATCCAGAGATACATAGTTAATATTAATACCCTGTCTTTGAAGAAAAAGTTTCTAGAAAACCAGTAGAATCAGTGAGTGGGCTGGGCTGTTCAGTGGAGAGCACTAACCTAGAGTGTGCAAGACTCTGGGATCTATCTCTGGCATCATACAATAAGTGACAAGAAAATCAAGCCAGCTTTGGTAGCACACTCTTGTAATTCCAGCATTAGGGAGTTACAGTCACATTCCAGGTTTTCCTGGGTTATGTAGCAAGACCCTGTTTAGAAAAACCAAGCCAAGCTGAGTGGCAGTAGTGCACATCTTTAATCCCAGCACTCAGGAGGCAAAGGCAGGTAGATCTCTGAGTTTGAGGACACCTTGGTCTACAGAGTGAGTTCCAGGAGTTCCAGGACAGCCAGGGCCACACAGATAAACCCTGTGTCTAAAAACAAAACAAGAAAAGGGGGAGGGGATGGCTGGAGAGATGGTTCAGCCATTAAGATCTCTGGCTGTTCTTCCACAGGACCTGCTGTGGTGATATCTGACTTGTACAAATAAAGCCTCTCGGAAGGTCATAGAGTGGAGCTTGCCATAGAGGTCTGGAGGTCTCTATGGACAGACAGGAAGTGAGGTAGCTGGGTGGAAGCAGGAGATAAGCAGGGAGAAACCCACAACCTGGTATCCACATGGCAGCTCACACTTCTCTGTAACTCCAATTCCAGGGCTTCTGACACCCTCATACCACATACATGCAGGCAAAACACCAGTGAACATGAAATAAAAATAAACTTAGAAAAGAAAAAAAAATCAAACCAAATCTAACCAACTAGGACAATAGTACATCCTAAAGGAAACTTATTTGACAGAGACCGGGAAGGGGCTGAGGGGCATAGCTTCAGGTCCTAGAGCTAAAGTTCCTTCATGGTACACTGTTTTCCTAGTGGTGCATTAACATTTGCAACAACTGCCAGCTTTTTTTTTTCCTGGTTTTTTGAGACAAGGTTTCTCTGTGGCTTTGGAGGCTGTCCTGGAATTAGCTCTTTTAGACCAGGCTGGTCTCGAACTCACAGAGATCCATCTGCCTCTGCCTCCCGAGTGCTGGGATTAAAGGTGTGTGCCACCAACGCCTGGCAACTGCCAGATTTTTAAGGCATGGCAAAAAACACTTAACTCGGCTTGGTTGTGGCCGTCTGTGCTCCCTATTCCAAAGCCTCTGTAAGAGCATTTTGATTTCAAAGGAGGCATTACCTGAGGTCCAGAGTTATATACCAGATGTTGTTACTTCTGTTTTAGTTTTCCTTTTATGTTTGAGGTTTTGGGGCTGGAACTAAGGACTAGGCCAGTGCCTGCTGCCAAGCAACACCACCATCCCTTAGTTTTATTTATTACAGATGATAAGGTAGAAGAGAGTCTCTGTATGGATTACTAATCATCATGATAAAGTAGCCACCTGTGAACTCACCACACAACTGCTCTCAACACCCTAAGAATCCCCTGGTGGTCTTCAGGTGTGTATAGCCCTTGTTGTGGGGCTGGCTTTTCCAGATGCCTGGCTTCTCTGGAAAAGGGTAGCATTTAAGGATCCTTTCCCTTCTCAGACTGCCAGGGTACCAACTGCCAATTGTTCTTGTTTGCTGCACTTGAGCTATCCTGGGGTATGTTGACACAGTCCTGATCACGAGTGAGCCATCTGTCCCTTGCAGGCCAGGCGGGGAAGCTGATGTACGTGATGCATAACTCCGAGTACCCCCTGAGCTGTTTTGCCCTTTTTGAGAATGGGCCTTGCCTTATTGCTGACACCAACTTCGATGTGCTCATGGTGAAGCTCAAGGGCTTTTTCCAGAGTGCCAAGGCCAGCAAGATTGAGACCCGGGGTACTCGCTACCAGTACTGTGACTTCCTGGTGAAGGTGGGCACAGTCACAATGGGGCCCAGTGCCCGTGGCATCTCTGTGGAGGTAAGACCTTGGGGAAGGACAAGCAGAATATGCTATGGGCTACAC
Organism: Cricetulus griseus; assembly: GCF_003668045.3. Taxonomy (NCBI): domain Eukaryota; kingdom Metazoa; phylum Chordata; class Mammalia; order Rodentia; family Cricetidae; genus Cricetulus; species Cricetulus griseus. Next base: position 256,966,961 of record NW_023276806.1, read on the forward strand.
AGTAAGGGTTCTGGAAGTTTTCCCACCCCACCTAGTATCTCTCCTGCCTCTGCTACAGGGATGTTTTGTTTGGGGAGTGGTGGTAGACTCATATCTGAGGCCTTGAACTTACTGTGTAGCAAAGGATGATAAATTGATGGTCCTCCTGTTTCTGCCCACAAGCACTGAGATTGTGGAGTGTACCACTATACTCGGCCTCTTTCTTATGTTATTCATTTTTATAAGACAGTCTCATTTATCTTGAATTCTGTGCCTTCACCTCCTGAGTGCTAGGATTCCAGGTGTATTTCACCAGGCCTGGTTTTCGTGGTGCTGAAAATACAGCATAGGCCTGAGAGAGAGGGGAAAAAAGGGGAGAGAGGAGTCTTAGTGTAGCCTATTCATGAATTCATGCAATCCTTCTATCTCAGCCTACAAGTGCTAGGATTATAGGAGTGAGTCACCATGCCTGTTTCTCTAAGAAATTTTTTAGATCTATTTTTTTGTTTGTGTATATGGGTATTTTGCCTGTGGGTATGTTTTGTGAACCACATGTGTGCAATGCCCACAGAGGGCAGAAGAGGGCATCTGGTTGATGCCCTGGATTTGGAGGCAAAGAAATTGTTAGTCACTATGTGTGTGCTAGGAACCAACCCCAGTCCCACGAGCAAGCAACACATGATTTTAACTGTTGAGCATCTCTCCAGCACCTCTCTAGGGTTCTTCTGTCTCTTCTTTAGCTATTCCGTCTCTGGCCTAGGATTGACGTGGGTTCACATCGGGTCAAAGGTTAGAGAGGCTGAAGGCACAACCCAGGAAAGCAGAGGAGTAAGGATACAGAGATGCCAACCACCCTTCCCAGGAAGGGCTGGGAGAGACAGCTTTCTGAAGGGTGCTTGGGAGGTGGGATGTCAGTCATGTGCCTGTACCCCCTTCTTAGTATGTTTTATGAGAGGCCTCAGAGCTGTGGAACAAAACTACACTTTCCTTTCAGCATTCGTCAGTTTTCATGGTGAGCAAGAATATCCAGATGAGATGCCTTCATCTAGTTGTTTTTTAGTCAAAAAACTTGCTACATTTACTTATGGCTGGCGTGGTGTATACATGCACAGCACGTGTGTGGAGATCAGAGCAGTCAGGTCTTTCTTCTACCATTGGGCCCTAGGGATTGAATGCAGGTTATCAGGCTTGGTGGCAAGCATCTTCATTGACTGATAGCCTTCTTCTTTGAGCCTAAATACGTATGGATTGAAGGTGATATATGGGGGATATGGTGGTAGATAGCTTTAGAAGTGAAAGTCCAAAGCCTATCATGTGTCCAGCATTAACTAAGATTTCAAAAACAAGATAAAACAGATATAAGCTTGCAGGGCCTGTCTTTTGAAATGTATCATTTAGTAAGCAAGCAAAGCTGAAACACAAACTTTTTAATCCCAGCATTTCAGGAGGTAGATACTGATGAATCCCTTGAGTTCCAGGCTAGCCTAATCTAAAGAGCAAGTTCCAGGACAGCGATGGCTGCACAGAGAAAGTCTGTCTTGAAAACAACAGCAACAACAACAAGAGAGAGGAAATACCCCGAAAGGCATTTGGCTAAGGGATTCAGGCTGTCAAGAGGCCTGGTGACTGTAGTTGTGAGTGACATTCCTGTGAAGCAGTGTATAGAATAAGGAGCTCTAAGGCTGGGAGAGCTGGTGCATGCCTCCTGTCTCAGTTCTTATGAGGTAGAGGCCAGAGGATTCTGAGTTTGAGGCCAGCTTGCGCTGCACAGTTAGATCCTGTTGGAAAGTAAAAACCAGAGGAAATTAAGTCTGGGGAGCATCCTAGGTAGTTCAGAAAATGATCTAATGGCAGGTTTTTGTTTTGTTTTTTGTTTTTTGTTTTTTTGTTGTTGTTTGTTTTAAGGAACCTCCAGGGCCAAGATTCTCTAAATCTTTTCAGTTGTGACATTCAGTGGTAGCAGTGGCAGGAGGAGGGAGCGAAGAGTGAAACAGGCCTCAACCTTGTCCTTACCCTTGCTGTCTGTTCTACTGTCCCAGGCGGAGTATGGCCCTTGTGTAGTGGCTAGTGACTGCTGGAGCCTCCTGCTTGAGTTCCTACAGAGTTTTCTAGGTAGCCACACACCAGGGCCCCCCACAGTATTTGGAAATAGTCATGATGCTGTGTATGGGCCAGCAGATACCATGATACAGTACATGGAACTCTTCAACAAGATCTGAAAACAGCAGCAAGTGCCAGTGGCTGGAATTCGCTAGTGACTGGCAGCTGCCCACCGTCTAAGCTGTCACTATGGTATTGCTCAGGAGGAACAGGTGCTGTACGCAGGGTCCTTGTCCCTGGCCCCGGCTGGTTCCAAGCTGTAGCTTGTGTGCCGGGGCTCTGGACTCTGCTCCTGACCCTATCACAGCTGTTTTTTACTTCATGCCTTAACTGGATTTGGCTTGTCTTCAAAAATGGTAATTCAAGCTTGGGCTCTCCTGCTGTAGGGTAAAGGTAGAACAGGGTTGTTTCTGCCAGCACTGAAGGTGAAAACAGTATGTGTCCCCTGTTCCTGAGGATTTGGTATAGGCCACTGTGGCCACACTGTGTTGTGTGGCTGTGCTGGGTGGAACCCCCTTTAGCTTGAGGACGTGGCTGGCCTCTCCTGGAGATGGTTGGGTGACATGACTGGATTTCTCTCGATTTATGGCTTGTTGGCTGCAGAGATTTGAGAACCAAGTCAGTTGGACTGTTGCTTTCATCCTTTGAACTCTGATAGTTTCCCTTTCTGGCTTGCATTGTGTGAACCCATAGGCTAAGCTGCTGTAGCAAAGCTAAAAGCACATTTTATTTCTTACCTTAGTAATTCAGGGGCATTCAGTCCCCAGGGGCAGAATTAACTCTAGGATTAGCATGAACTAGGCTTCTTATGTCTTATTGTTTGTTCCCCCCAATGTTTTTCTTACCACAGGATGTAAGCACACTTGTTGGCTCCACATTCACAGTCCACTGAGCAGAGAGAGAGTTGCTCAAATCACTGCAGGCATGCTTTCCTGACTCTCCACTCTCTGTTTAGGGTCTTCTGCACTGTACTTCCCAAGTTGTCCTCTTGTCGCACTTGCGCCTTGAAGTCATTCATTGATACCATTGCTTACCCTACCTCATACCTGCTACGGAAGCAGTGAACCAGGCTAGCATTTGAGATACATGTAGGTAGGCTTGGGAAAATTGCTGATATACAAAGTGTAGTGTGGTCCTCAGAGGACAGCTAAGCAGACTTTCCAGAGCATGTTTGTTTCTACAGCAGCTGTGAGGTGCTGCCCATGTTTACCCTAGCTTTGGCTGGCAGGGAAACTCAGTATACCTTCCTGGCTGGAGGATCTGTTGTCCACATTGTTCACTTTGCTTTTGTTGTTAATGTTTATTTTATTATGCACTTCAAAAATTGAGGTATATTTTGGGTGTTAATAAAATTTACAAATACTACATTTTGGCCTTCTGTTCCATATCTGGTCTTGTTGCAGTTTGTCTACTTTGAACTTTCTATAGGTTGCCTCAAATCTTTTGTGGATGAGACAATGTGCAGACAGAATTTTGAACATACAAACTCCTGAAAACACTGAAGTTAAATGCGGCAAACAGGGACTCTAGGCTCCTACATAAGAAGCGGCTCAGGTCCTAAAAGATAAAAGAGAAGCATACACAGTCAACATTTTGTTAGTTGTAGTTGGCTTGCTTGCACATTTCCGGTATTCTTCATTTTAGCTTTTTTAAAAAAATATTTTGTTTTTAATTTCTGTGTGTGTATGTGTGTGTTTGTCTCTCTCTCTCTCTCTCTCTCTCTCTCTCTCTCTCTCTGTGTGTGTGTGTGTGTGTGTGTGTGTGTATACATGCATGCAGTGTCCTTGGGGGCCAGAAGAGGGCATCAGATTCCCTGGCTATGGTGTCATGGGCAGATGGAGGTGCTGGGAACTGAATTAGGTCTTCTGTAAGAGTAGCAAGTGCTCTTAACTATTAGGCTGTCTCTTCAGTCCCTTCATTTGGTTCTTTTCCATTTGAGCTCACACTTGACTGGCTTTAAACCTAGTGACATGTGATCAAGCTTGAAGAACTGCTACATGGGTACTTTGCTTCATCCTTGTCAATGAATGGAAACACAACACTGAAGGAAACTGGCTAACACAACAACTGATAATGGCTCTGCTGGCAGAGGCAGCAGTGTGAACTATGTGTCCTGAGAAGGCCAGTGTGTCATCTGGCTTTCATGTGCAAGTCTGGATGGGGCTTCTTAGAATACTGTAGGGCACAGTTGTCATTACATAACTTCTTGAAGGTTCAATTGTGTGAACATTGGGATTATTTTTATAAATTTAAGGGGAAGGGGGAATGATTGTCATCATTTTATACATACTAGAACCTGGGGCTACGATTCAGCCAGGCTGGCTGGCCAGCAAGCCTCAGAGATCTGCTGAGATTCCACACATAGTCCTCTACACTTGCCTTTTTACCTGGGTTCTGGGGATTGAACTTTGGTGTTCATGTGCCAGGCAAGGACTTTACTGACTGAGCTGTCTCCTCAGTTCCAAGGCAAAGATTCTTGATTTTCTTGCATTGTGTCGTTTTCCAACTTAGTCATCCCAGGCCCAATCATATAGCAGGGCTAACTTGAAAATATTTTCAAACGTGTGTGTGTGTGTGTGTGTGTGTGTGTGTGTGTGTGTGTGTGTGTGTGAGAGAGAGACAGAGAAGAGAGAGAGAGAGAGAGAGAGAGAGAGAGAGAGAGAGAGAGAGAGAGAGAGAAGAGAGAGAGAGAGAGAGAGATAGAGAGGGAGGGAGGGAGAGAGAGAGACAGAGTGTGTGTGTGTGTGTGTGTGTGTGTGTGTGTGTGTGTGTGTTGTGTACATGTAAGTGCAGTGCTTGAGGAAGCCAGAAGGGAGCATTGGATCCCCTGTAGCTGGAATTATAAACAATTGTGAGCCTTTTGATATGGATGCTGGGAACTGAATTGGGTTCCTCTAGAAGTAAACACTCTTAATTCCTGAGCCATCTCTACCTGCATATAGGCTCAATTTAAATTATACTGAACTGTCTCGGGAGTCCATTAAAAAGAGAATTTAGCCCAGCTGACCTTTAATCCCAGTACTCAGGAGGCAGAGACAGGAGGAACTCTTGAGTTTGAGGCTAGCCTGGTCTACATAGTGAATGCCAGCACAGCCAGGACTACCTAGACACTGTTTTAAAAATTCAAAACTAAGAGAATTTAAGGCCTGCAAGATGGGTGGGCAGGTAACCGTACTTGCCACTCAAGCCAAGTGATCGGAGTTCAGTCCAAGTGAGGTGGAAAGAGAGCCAACTCCACAAAAGTGCTGACTTCACCAGGTGCCGGTGTAGCGGTGTAGCATGCCACGTGTGTACTTTTCCCTAATATGCACTGGCACACTAGTGTGTGGGTACATCCCCCCCCCCCCACACAGAGCACTTTAAAAGGAAAATGTGGAGAGTCCTGACCTGAATCTAAGTGGGAATCTTTGGTTGTGTAGGAAAGGCAAGGCTGGGGTTGTGACAGGCATGCTGGGGCTGCCAGTTTAAGGGATGAGAGGGCTGGATTGGGAACTGCTATAATACTAGGTATCCGAATGTTGCTGTGAGAGGACAGTGTTGGGGATTATTTCTCCTCTGTAGTCCCTGAATCAAATCTAGGATGTCAGGCTTGGTGGTTAGTGCTTCATAGGCTGAACAATCTTGACAGCATCATCCTTAAATCGTGTGTGTGTGTGTGTGTGTGTGTGTGTGTGTGTGTGTGTGTGTGTGTTGTGCTTATTGTGCAGGGGTCAGAGGGCAACTTGCAGAAGCCTGTGCTCTTCTACCGTGTGCATCCAGGGGAGGACACTGGGAAGGCAGGCTTGGCAGCAAGTACATTTACCCACTGAGGTTTGCCCTTCCTTTTTTATTGTCAGTGCAAATGACATTCCCACAACAAAGACCGATGGCTTCCAATATTATTTTAAATCTATTTTGGGCTCAGAGAACCTCTGAAAGGACCTTAAGATCCCATGCACTCCCCTGGGCACAGACTTGGGGAACCACAGGTGTAATGTGTGCTGACGGTGGTGCAACTGTTTTCCTCCTAGCTACTCTGAGCACACAGCTTCCTTAAATTTTAAGTGGCATCCAGATTCCTCACTCTGAAAAGCACCTTGTTAGGAACCCTGAGTAAGACACTTAACTGTCTTCTCTCAGAAAGTTGCTGGGAACTGGGAAAAGAGAAGGAAAAACAGCTGTAAAACTTTATTATTACATTCACTTAAGGAGTTACAACTTAAAATTCCATAAACAGAACTGTTAAAGGTAACATGGCCTCCACCATGGGAACTGAACCTAGGGCCTCAGGCTCTTCCTATGCTACATTGGAGACAGGGTCTTTTTACTTATACAAAACTCCCAAATTTACCATGCAGTCTACAGAGTCCTAAGACTTAATGCCACCTTCCTGCCTCTGCCTCCTAATTGCTTTGATTACCACGTTTGGCTTTATCTTTTAATGATTGCCATTTTTGCTTCCTTATTTCTTATTTACAGATGTAAAGCCTTGAATCACTGTAGCATATAATATACATTTACTTCCTTTTCTTTTTCTTAAGCTAAAAATGTCTTTATCCTCCTTAGCCTTGTCTTGGGTGTTGTAACACTGTTTATCTTATTTGGAGGGATCTTCCCCCCCCACCCCTGCAAGGTCTGTCAGGACAGTGTGCCCATGAAGCTTGCCTACCTTGCAAGCCAGTCTTTCCTTTCTGTTTCAGAATAGACTTCATCCTTCTCAGAAGTCCTTAGGGCCACTGTCACCTCGATCTGATTTATTTCCCAGTCCCCATTTGGGGGCAAAGATCAAAATCCTCCGGTTGAAGATGATTTTCATAAAAACAGCTGAATCCCGCCTGGGTCATCAGTGGCAAGAGTCCACACGTGTGTGCCTGTCTGGGCGCCAAGAGTTAACTTTTGCAAATGCTGCCTCGGGAACTCCAGGGTTCGCTGGCTGCCGCTGCGCCGTAAAGAAAATAACAAAACCTTTAAGAGTCTCTTTGTCTAGAAATCTTCTGTATTCTGGTGCCTCAACCAAACTTTGCCGGGGACTCTCCCGCGCTACTTCGCACCTGTCCCCTCACGCCGGCGGGCAGTCGGCCTCGGGGTCGCGGCTGACCAGAACTTGGTGCCCGCGGCGCGAACCCGCGGAGAGGGCGCTGAGGCCAGGGGTCGCGGTCGGGAGGCGCGCCATTGGCGCAATACGGGGCCCTGGGGGCGGGGCTGGGCCGGCGGACCAATGGGCGACAGGGGGCGTGGTCTGCTCGCTGGTCTCCGCGCCCTGGTGACAGCTCGCGCGTGCTGATGATGGCGGTAAATAGAGGGGGTGCTTGGGGAGGGGGCGGAGGGCCGGCGGAGCGGCCGAGGAGGCGGCCCGGGGGGGGTGTGGGGGGCTGCGGTGTCTGGGAACCCGCGCGGACATTCGGGGGCCGGGACACCCGGCCCCGGCGTGCCGGCCCTCCCCTCCCGTCCCCTTTTAAAGGAGGAAAACAAGCCTCTCACACACCGGGTGAGGGGCGACAAAGGCGGCGCGCGCCGGGCTGGCGGGAGGAGCGGCGGCAGGGGGCGGGATCGCGACGCCGGCGGGCCTGGGGCGCCCGGGGCGGGGACGACGGGCGGTGATAGCCCCGGCGCGCGCGCGCTGCGCGTTTGGCGGTGTGGGCGACGTCTGGGTTCTGAGGTGAAAGCCCTGAGAAAGAGAGGGGAAGACACGCTGCGGGGGCAGCGGGTGCCGAGTTTGAGATGAGGGTAGGAGAAAGGGTTAGGAGCCGGGAAGAGGAGGGAAAAGGAAAACCAGGCTGGCCCCGGGATGAGGTTAGGAAGCCCGGGGCTGGGAAGAGGGATCAGGGGTCAGGGCTAGGAGCAGGGGTCTGGAAGAGACAAGGCTTGGCAGGTGGGTGGTGTTGGGGTGAGGGGTACCAGGGGCAGAAGAGTTGCAAGTGGAAGACAAGGAGCAGAACCGCTTAATAGTTGGGAGTAGGAGAGAGAGTGATTAAGAGCCAGACGTGACAAGGGTGTGAACTAGTGCCGAGCCAGGGATGAACTGAGGGGCTGGGATCGGCTGGGGTGGGATCCACAAGGTGTAGGCCAATAGCTGGCTGATGGGTGTAAATTCGCAAAGTGAGGGAGACAGGAGACCTGGATTACAACCAGGTGGAGTCAGAAATTGGAGCGTTTGTGGAAGGACTAAAGAAACGAGAGTTTAGAGCTGGGCGATAATAGGACAGGCAGTTCTGGGAGAAAAAGCTGAAAGGAATTTGGAAGAGGGTGTCAGGAATTACAGGAATTACATGGGACAGGCCCGGGGGCGGTGGGGAGGGGGCTGGGGAATTGTTTAGTGATGGGATTCAGCAAGGTCAAGATAGTGGAGTGCAAAGATTGACTGAAAAGCAGCCTGAGAAGATGAGCAAGGAAGAGGTGGGCCCTGGGATTTAAAGGATGGAATGGGGAGTAAGAGAAGGGAAGCTGGGAGAGCCCTGATGGGTGTAGAACCGTGGTGGGCTGCACAGGGGTGGGGACTGCATATGTATTTGCCCTGAGGTGCCCCAGAAGGTCTGGAAGGGCCAGGGCACAAATGCTGTAGTGAAGAATCCAGTGGAGAGGCCTTTGATGCAGAAGATAAGGAACCATGGTGAGTGAAGGGGGCCCTAGGAACAAGGGTAGAACCTGCAAAGTAGGGGCCCGGGCAGGGTCTGCAGAGAAGTTCTTTGTGAAGAGAAATGTGTATTGAATTTGTGAGTTCTTTTGTCCCTAGAAGTAGGAAATTCCAGAAATCGTTTTCTCTCTTCAAGGAGTCTTGGATTCAGTTTCCATCTTTCATTGCTTGAAAATCCACTTTCATGTCCACTTTGAAAAGATGAGACCCGTTTTCACTTGAGTTTGTTGTTGTGTAATATTAAAAGTGGCAGCATTAGGTGCCTAGAAACCTTTGGTTTCACTGATGTGCTAAAGGGTAAAAGAGTTGTGTTTATTTTCTAAGTGCCTGTGTGCTGTGATAGTTTGGGTGGGTGGTGTAGGAGTTTTGTACCTGACAAGTGCTGACCAGGGTGTATAATGGACAGCATTTTCCTTTCCATTGAAGAGTTCGAGTGCACCACTGGGTTAGAGAAAGCTAAGACTCTTTTTGTTTCATTAATCAGCCAGGTTCCTGCTTCGTTATTTTCAGGGACTGGAGAATAAGGAGAAACCATTCAGAGAAAGGTGAATAGCCAACCAGGGAAGTTTCCGGAGGGGAAGTTGAAGTCAAGGCTCTGAGGATATTGCGTTCCTAAGCTACTTTCAGCTTTGTGCGGAACATTTTTGTGTAGTTGCTTACTCCCCAGTTTTGCAGACTATAAGAAAGAATGTTGGGAGTGTAGAGTTGTGGAGAGTTTTAGAGCCATGGACTCATCTTTTAGATTACATAATGCATTTATGAGTACCTTTTATGAAAAAAAATCTGTAAGGTAAGATTGCAGTTCCTCTGCCTGCTTTATTTCATGATTGTGAATAGTAAGGACACATTGATATTCTTTAGAACCTTTTGATTTGTAAGATCTATTTTTAATGAAACTATTTACATTTATTTATTTGTATGTGTGAGGAGCACATGTGGAGGTGGGAAGTTGGTTTTCTCTTTCCATCATGGGGGTACTGGGGGGATTGAACTCAGATTGTCAGGCTTGGCCTCAAACCATCTTCCAGGTCCTGTAAGGCCATTTTGGAGAATAAAAGGAAGACTAGAATTTGGGACAAAACTAAGGTTATTCTTTCTTGGTAGTGTGTTTTAATGGTTTTCATTCTAAAGTGTTTGCATTTAGCTAAGAATGTTGAGTATTTTCCTTTGCATTTACTAATGTGAAAGATAGTGTGTAGCCTCCTTTCAGGAGGACAGAGGATGCAAACTGTTGTTGAGAATCTTTTTAAAGTTTAATTTTATGTGAATGGGTGCTTTGTTTGCATGCACGTTGTCTATATACCACATGCATGCCTGGTGCCTGCAGAGGGGCACTGCAGAAGAGGGAATCCGATCCCTAGGAACTGGGGTTACAGACAGTTGTGAGCTGTGTGTGAGAATCTAACCTGGGTCTTCTGGGAAGATCAGTCAATGCTCTTAACCACCGAGCCATCTTTCCAGTTTTGAGATTATTTCATTGGTGTACATTCAGATACACAATGATGCCTTTTCCCCTTGAAGTCTTGTAGAGGTTGCAAGTGTTGTGGAACTCACTCTGTAGATCAGGGTGGCCTGGAACTCACAGACATCCACCTGCCTCTTCCTCCTGAGTGTTGGGATTAAAGGTGTGCACTACCACTGCTGGCTTTGATCTTTTCTGTTTATGAGACATTGGTCTCACTATGTAGCCCTGGCTGGACTGGAACTTGCTATGTTCACCAGACTGGCCTTAACTCACAGAGATCCATGTTTCCATTATGCTGGAATTAAAGGCTTGGGTCACCATGCCTGCTGAAAATGGATGACCTTATCATTAAGGAGTCCAATGTTAAATTTAAGCTGTGTTTTCTTTTGTTCATCAAGTAGAAATGTTTTGTTTTGAAGTTCTGGCCTGGAACTTACTAGATAGACCAGGCTGGTGTCTACACTTCTGCCTCTCCTGTGCTGGGAGTAAGGGTGATCTCTACCACACCTGGTTCGTCTCTAGTTTTCTGTTTTTGTTTTGAGATACAAGCTCACACTGCATACAAACTGTTGAAACCTACTGTGTAGTCTAGCCTACCCTAAAGTTGTGGCAGTCTTCCTGCCTAGTGTTTGAGTGCTAGGATTATAGGCACTGGCTACCATACTCAGCTGTCAATGGAACCTAACTTTTATTTTGGTTATTATCTTATTTGCTAAGAATAAAACATATTTATAATATTTTTAGGTTTGGATGAGTAGGTTGTACATAATTAATTTTTTTCTGGTTAATCTTAGAGTCTTTGGATGGGAAGAGACCTTGAAAGGACCTTGGGTTTATCCTGCAACTTCAGTCAGTATCCCAACTAAATCATCCCAGATAGATCAAAACTCACCCTGTTTTCTTATAAATCTTCAGTGACAAGAGGGCAACCTGAAGTAATATCTTCTAGCATTTTGTTATTTTCAGGAAGTCTTTTTGCTTTTCTAATCAGCAAACACTTAATGCTATCTAGATTTGTATTTATTTATTCTTGTCTTGTCCTCAATCTTTTACTAGAAAAAAAGTCTGCTTATTGTGGTATTTATAAAATTTCTAGCTGGTGTGGTAACCCATGCCTGTAATTCCAACATTCAGGAATTTGAGACAGGAGGATTTCCAGGAGTTTGAGCCTAGCCTAGATTATGGAGTAAGTTCCAGGCCAGTCTGAACTATAAGGTGAGACATTGTCTCAAAAACAAATAAGCAAGCAAACAAGCAAACAAAAAATGAAACCCTTACTTATTCACTGGTAACAGACGGCATCAGTGAGATTCACCACCCTCTAGTGCCATATTCTGCTGTGAGTCAGCTCCCTTCAGTGACCCTGAGGCAGGGGTCTATTATTGCATTGAAATGAAGTGTCCCTTGAGATGAAGTGACTTGCCTATTTCTATAGACGTGTTTGTCCATTAATAGTCTTTCAGCACAAATGCTATTTTTGTCCATTGTTAACTCAATGGTGCAATCACTCCTTTCTTCTTGATGATGCGGATTGTAGTCACTGCTTCAGGTACACTAAGCTTGCGCTCTACCACGGATACCCATCAGCTCCTCAGTCTTGTGGGTGCGTGTATAAGTGCGCCCTCTTCCTCAGTCACTCACTCCTCACCCCTTTCTGGGACAAGGTCTCTCCTAAATTCTAACTTCACCAGCTAGGCTAGGCTGGCCAGTCAGGAAGCTCTAGGGGTCTGTCATTTGTCGTTTCTGCTTCTCCAGTGCTAAAGTCACAGACAAATGTCACCCTGTCTGGCTTTTTATGTGGGTATTAGGGATTTAAACTGTGAGATTAGTCCTCTTAGTGGGTCTTTGCCAGTCTTTAAATGATCCGAGGTCTGTTATGAAACCCCTCACTCTTTTTTTTTTTTTTTTTTTTTTTTGAGGTAGGGTTTCATATAGCTCATATTGGCCTAGAATCTGGGACTGTCTATTTATGGAAAAGGATGCCCTTCAGTTCTTTGTTGTTGTTTGTTTGTTTGTTTTTTTCCAGAAAGTATTTCTCTGTGTAGCCCCGGTTGCCCTGGAACTCACTCTCTAGACCAGGCTGGTCTCATTGCCCCACCTGCTCTGCCTCCCACCGGGATTGAATGTTTCCCCCTTCCCTCTCCCCCTCTCCCTTTAATTCTCAGCCTCCTCCTGCCTTCACCTCAGTGCTAGGTTCCAGGTGCTTGCCACCATCCAAAGCCCTCCTCTGTTTTTTTTTTTTAAGTGGTGAACCTAGGACCAATACCACAAGGGCGCCATCTAATACACATATTATATCAAGGTTCTCCTGTGCTTTTACTTATTTCTTATTCCAAAATTGTTTTTAGAAAGCCAACAACACCAAACCAATTTTATAGCACCTTACTGTGTTTCAAATTGCCTGTCTACTTTTTAAGTTGGAAAACTATTTTGTACTCTGTTGAAAGATTATTGCTGTTTGAGGAAAAATGGAAGTTATGCTTCAGTGCAGATATCCATAAGTAAAAATTTGCTGAGAACATTGCTATTTCATTTTCTTCTATATTTTCTCTTTATGTATGCCTGTCTAAAAAAATGTACTAAATATTCTGCTTTCATTTGTTGAAATCAATTTACTCATTAAAATTAGAGATCACCCAGTAATGAAGAAAAGATGAAATGATACCAGGACCAAAGACAAAGCATAAAAATAATCTTCCTTCATCTCCGCCTTGTTCACAGGAGTGATGCAGACTGCAATGTCTGGGGGCCGCTGAGAGGTTCAGCAGGGAAGGGCGCTGGCCGCCAGCCCACCCACCTGATTCACTCCTTGGAACCCACATGGTAGGAGGAGACCCGATGCCCACAAGCTGTCTTTCCACCTCACATGTGTGCCACTTTACACTCCCTGCCCGACGAATGAATGAATGCATGCATGCATGAATGAAGTATCTAGTCTAGGAAATGCCTCTGCTCTGTCCAGGCCATTTCCTTCTGGACACAGAGAAAGCCCTGTCCCCAGTCACAAGGGGGATGTCCCCAAGGGTTCAGTCTCCTGTGAGTACTTTGAGTGTTTATCAGGCATCATGGTGGTAATAAGGAGCTACAAAAATAAACTGGACATGCTGTAGCCCTGAGGCACCTGCTGGTGACCCCTGACCAGCACAACAGAGTCAGGGGCTTGAGGCTGCTCTTCCCTGGGGGAGGGAGATGGAGGACTGCAGCTCCCCAGAGATGGAGAATTACAAAGTGTCCCCACTGCGGCTCCATTCCCATCATGGACTCTAGGCTGGCTCAGTAGTCCTATATCAAGGAGATATCCAGGCAAATCCCCCACTTAATCCCAAATCTGATGTCTACCTCTGCCCTGTTCTCCCCAGAAGAGGGTGCTGGGTACCATGGAGTGACAGGGTGGCCCCTGTCTCATGATTTGCTAGGTTTATGCACATCGTGTCAAGTGCAGTGTGAGGCCCCACAGCAATGAGGCCAGATGTTAGACAGTGTCTCCCTCCAGATGCCCTTCACACAGCTGCCAGGTTGCTCTAGCACAGAAGTTTCTAGCAGCCTGCAGAAATAGGACTGTCTTGATCTTAACACCAAGGGCTTGACCCATGTCCCAGCCATGGAAACCCTCAACTGCCCAGTCACATTTAGGGACCATCATCCATCTCCCTCACCTGGTCCCTTCACTCCTTGGCTAGCTGGGCACTGGCCACCTGACCTTTAGCCCTGGGTTTGTTTTTACAAGTCGAGCACGGTAACAAGATTATGGAATTAGACACACAATCTGCAAGTCCATATTGCAAACCGACCATGCAAAATGATCAGGCAGTGAGCTGAGCATCTTGGAACTGCCTAGGCTGATAGGCATTTGATTTTGGCACAGGCTCCTCTGTTGGTGTCACATGGCTTCCAGAAACCTTTGACCCCACATATTAGGCCACAGAGAAATCTCTTCCTTAGTGTTAGCTCTGGCATGGATTGATGACAGTGAGCCCCCTTTGTAGGAGCGCCATCTCCCACACTGGGACCCCCCAAGGACAACCGTGTCTCCCTCAGGCTGGAACCCCCAGAGAACAGGCTGTGTCCTTCTCAGGCTGAGGCCCCCTGGGGACAGCCATGTCTCCCTCAGTCTGGGCCCCACTGAGAACAGGCTGTGTCCTGTTATGTGATATGTTGATCGTATTCTGACAATCAAGGAACCCTCTATCTCTTCCTTTCCACCATCCGAAAGGGTTGAGATCTCAGCCCCACCTTACTACTTCCTCTCTATCAGTCCTCAGTCCTCCAAAACTTCTATGGTTAATTTTGGTCAGCTAGTGGATAGCTCCTCCCTCTGACTCAAAGCAAACTTTATTGTCAAAATATCACAAAACAGTGTCCCTCTCAGTCTGGAGGTCCCCCTCAGCCTAAGGCCCCCTGAAGACAGGATATGACCCCTTAGACCGGAACCCCCTGAAAACAGGCTGTGCCCACCTTTGACTAGAGCTCCCTGAGGACAGGCTGTGTCCTCCCAGGCTGAGGTCCCTTCTGTTCTCTCTCCTCCTGCTGAGAACAGATCATAGCCTGGGAGCCCCAGCCAGACTGGGGCAGAGTGGGGTGCTGAGGGCCAGAGAGTGGGTCTGAATACCAAGGAAAAGACCTGGGCGGAGTCTTGTTTTCTGGTCCACTGAGGTGTGCAGTGTCTTTCTTGACCTGTCTATATGTGCATTCCTTTCTGGGGATGACTGTGCTGATACCCTGTGTGCTGAGCCCCGCGCTCAGCCTCTATACTCGGGGTCCACTCTCAGAATCAATAGCCTTACCTTTCCCTCTCAGGCCTCCCAATGTAGGAGTTTTGAAAGGAGAAGCAGTAGGCAAAGTCAACCTGTGAATATAAATTCAAACCTACTTGTCACAGCCATCAAGCTCAGATCAGCACTGTGCTCCCTGCTCTGAGGTGCTCACACTGTGCTCCCTGCTCTGAGCTGTTCTCACTGTGCTCCCTGCTCTGAGGTGCTCTCACTGTGCTCCCTGCTCTGTGGTGCTCCTTACTCTGTGGAGCTCTCACTGTGCTCCTGGCTCTTTGCTGCTTACACTGTGGTCCCTGCTCTGTGGTGCTCACACTGTGGTCCCTGCTCTGTGGTGCTCTCACTGTGCTCCCTGCTGTGTGGTGCTCCTTACTCTGTGGAGCTCTCACTGTGCTCCTGGCTCTGTGCTGCTTACACTGTGCTCCTGGCTGTGTGACATTCAGTCTCTTGTTATTCCCATCATCCTATATGTGATGAATACACAAGCTCAAATAGGTGACATGACCACAAAGCCAGAAAGTACAAGGAAGGCATGTAAGTCACCCCATAGTCTCCATCCTGTGTGACTGACATTGCCTGTGCACCACCACGACCAAGAACAGAAGAAGGAACTAACAAAAGATCCCCACACTAGGCTCCAATCATTCTAGGCTACTCTGAGTTTGAAGTGACCTATAAACCCTACTGTCTGGATCATGTGGACAATGATTTTATTACTTGCTGGAGGAAGGACCTAGGCTTGGTGGTTACAGTCTTTAAAAGTTTGGAGACAAGGTTGAAGGGGAGTGGGTGTGTGGTTCAGTTAGGTAAAATTCTTATTGCACAAACGTGAGAACCCAAGTTTGATAGCCAGAACTCACAAGTATCAGTTACTCATTGCTGTGATAAAACACCGAATGCAACTTATGGAAGAGTTTGTTTGGCTTATGGTTCCAGGGGCAGAACACACAATCGAGGGAGAGGCACGGTAGCAGGGTCATAGAGCAGGAAGCAGAGAGATCACATCTCCAACCACAAACACAAAGCAGAGATTGGACTGGAAGCGAGGTAAGGCCATGAGGTCTCAAAGCCTATCCCCAGGGACATGGCTTCCCCTAGAAGGCGACTGCCTCTCCTGAAGATTATCTAACCTCCCCAGACAGTGCCACCAGCAGGGGGACCAAGTGCTCACACTGTGTGGTGACATTTCTCATTCTAACTACCACATTACCCCCAATAACCAGAGCCTGTGCTGTGTGCTTGTAATACCAGCCGTGGGAGGCAGAGAAAGGTGGGTATCTAGGATTTTCCAGCCAGCAGTCTAATCAGTGACTGAAGGGACCAGCTCCCCATTTCGGCAGCCATAACAGCTGAACACGTGCTTGTCTGACCTTGCCTTGGTCACTAGGAGGTCAGATGCCTGCCTTGTGGCAAGGAACCAATCAGAAGTTAGCTGGTGGTGCTATGCTTTATGGCTCTGGGTGTGCTTTACAGACAAGTGCACAGAAATGAAGCGAAGAGCATAGCAATCACCTTGGGCCATAACAACCAGTTGACCAATCAACACAGGGCAAACCCTCCAAGCCTGGAGGCACACCAATCCTGAGCCTGTGTGTACCCCTAGACACCCCCCTTACACTGCCCTTTAAGATCTCTATGCAGTAGCTTCGCAGCATCTTTCCTAGCCATCCTCCATGGTGGGTGGATGAAAGACCCATGCTCACATGGGGTTAGCTGGTTAAACAACTATAATAAAGCCCATGCAGTTTGCATCAAGCTTTGGCCTCCACATGGTGATTGGGGTGACTTTGGTCCTGGGCTGAGATCCTGGGGGCCTGAGCTTTCAGGGGTCTTTCATGACTTCCAGGACACTGAGAGACCCTGCCTCAAACAAAACAAAATAAAAATCCAAGGTGGACAGATGGTGAAAAATAAACCTGATGTTGATCTTGGGTTTTGTACATCCATGTACGTACACACACACACACACACACACACACACACACACACACACACACACGAGCGAGCATGAGCGTGTGCACACACACACACAGAAAGAGAGCTTACACAGATGACAAAAGGAAGTTTCTTGTGATTTAGTAAGTAAATTTAGTAAAACCTAAGCATTACACCTAGTAAGTGACAGACACAGGATTTGAACCTCTGATTATCTAATTCCCAAGCCTTGGATCCTTCTAGGACACACAGCCTTGCCTGTTGGTAGTGGGAATTTTCCAGTGAGGTGATGTAAGAGTCCTAACTAGTTTTTTTTTGGTTTTTATCACCTTGACACCAGCTAGAGATACATGGGAAGAGGAACCTCAGTTGAGAAAATCCTTTAGATTGGCCTATAGGAGTCTGAGGGGGATTTCCTTGACTAATGATTGATGTGGGACAGCCCCGCCCACTGTGGGTGGTGCCACCTTTGGGCAGGTTGTCCTGGATGGTATAAATAAGATGAGCCAGCCATGAGGAGCAAGCCAGGAAGCAGCCCCTCTCCATATCCTCTGCTTCAGTTCCTGCCTTGACTTTCTTCATATGGACTATGATTGGGACATGGAAGCTGAAATAAGCCCTTTTCTCTGCAAGTTTCCTTGGCCATGGTGTTTGACCACAGCAATAGCAAGCAAACTAAGACAGTGGCACATATGCTTAATTAATCTCCGCCATAGCCCTGTGCTCTTTTGCAGCTGGGTTCCACTGGACTGAGTCCCCTTGGAGGAGACACTACGGACTGAGCTGTGTCTAAATGAACAGGCAGGAAGGGATTTTCAGAGTCTCTGGTAATGAAGCATTTCCCACCTTTCTGCTCACCTCCTTTTCTCCCTGTCAATCTTCCTGGAAGGCTGGATGCCCACAACTTTTCATGGGGCAGTTGCTCAGAGAGCAGCCCCTAGGGCTGTACACATGCCTGGCTGTTCAAAGACTCCATCATCCTGTCCCCTTGAGGGCAAATGAAAGCAAGATGCTGCTGCCAGAATCAGGTCCATTTCAGATTTCATTTTACCTGAGAAAATGGGAAATGCTGAAGAGAGGCTCTGGGGTCAGCATCCCCTGAGGTTTCTGCAGTCTCAGCTCCCTGAACTAATCTTAAAAAAGTCATTATTTATTTATCAGTAGGGGGTCAGGTATGTGGATGCATGGGCACGTGCCATGACCTATGTGTGCAAATCAGAGGACAACTTACAGGAGCTGGTTCTCTCCTTCCACCATGTGGGGGTGCTTGAGACTGAACTCAAGCAGTCAGGCTTAAGAGCAAGCACCTTTATCCACTGAGTCATCTTGCCAACCCTTCAACATGCTGACCCTTTGACAACTCTTTGTGCCCCGACTCCAGGCTCATATCACTGATGTTTCTGCCTGAGCCTGGCCCAGGCAGCCAGGTATATATGCCTGTACGTGTTGGTCCGTGTATACTTCTTCCCCTGAACCAGAGTCAGAAGACCTCAGGAGAAAAATGGATATGTCTAGCCAAATCCTAGCACACTGGCCTGACCCTGGGATACTCATTTCTAATCCCATCATCCAGCCTTCAGCGAGATAGCATCGATAAAACGGGAAGGGAAGCGATTCATTTACACTGAGTTGAATTTCCATTTTTCTAAGGTTTCCACACAATCATCCTTTATGAGATATAGTAAAATCACATGTTTAAACAGTCTCTTCTCTCCCCAAGTCCCAAACATTTTAGCAAAATTATCTAATGGAACACCTGGGGTTTGAGAAACAGGGCCTGCACAGCCAGCACTCCTGATGCAAACGCTTGTGAATTTTCCAGATGTATCTATCCATTTCCCCTTCCCAGTAGCAAAAGCTTGTCTGGCAGCTGTCTTCCTCCCCCCCTTGCCTACTGCTGCCAAACCCAGCTCCACAATACATGTGTCTAGATGAATGTCTCCTTTGAATTTCCAGTAGCATGGAAGTCATTTTCGGATTTGTTTCTGCAAGTCCTTTGCCTGCCTGTCTGTGAGAGGAGCAGTGCTGACTAAGATTAAATCACAGGGTTGCAATTCTTCTCCCTCTTGCTCCGTCTCTGATCTGGGATCAAGTTTTCACTCCCCATCCCTGGAGTCTGTTAGGCTACCAGGCCCTTTTACTACATACAAACAGTTCTTATGGCTGCCAATCTCAGATCACTGAGGCTTGTCAATTCACAGGTAGCTTGTTTCCTCTGGTTCCCGGCGAGTGTCCTATTTCAATCCACCTTGCCCATTATAGCCTCATAAATGTCACCCCTCTCTCACCCTGCCTGAACATTGCTCAGGGATGCCTGCTGTCTGTGGCAGGGGTAGGCAGAATACAGGGAAGCCAGCAGGCTGTATGTGTAGATAAAGTTTTCCTTTTTAAAGTTTTACTGAAACACAACTGCACCAATTTATTTATGCAGTGTCTGTAGCTGTTATCCAGGGATCTACGGTGACAGACTTCAAAGCCTCAGTTCACCATCTGGCCTCCCATAGATGGGACTTGCTAACCTTTGTACACACAGTAGGGCCGGCTTCCCTTAGCTCACCATGCAATGTGCAAGGCTTGGCCCCAGGGCCTGCTCTTCCTGCCTGCTCCCTGTGTGACCTTCTCCAGTCCCATCTGGCACTCGTGGCTGACTGCCTGCCTGGCCCTAGAACCCATCTGTTCATGCCGGAAAAACATAAGCCTCTGCCTGGAGCTGTGTGAAAACTCCTGGCCAACACTCACCAGTCACTCAAAAGTCTCAGAAGGCAAGACCTGTGGTGTCACTTGCACACCTGTCCCCACAGCCAGCTGTTGTCCTCTTCAGTCCTCACTGACTCAAACGCTTCTACTGTCACACATCCACTGAAGCCTCATATCTCACAATTCCTATTGTCTAGGTGTTTCAAGAGGCTGGATTCTGATGGCTTTGAAGGATGGTAGCAGTGGCAGAGGCGGCAGTGGTGGCAGCCAAGGAATAGATGCACATATCAGCACGAAGTGAAGGCAGGTTGGCAGCATTGCTTTTCTTTCAGGCTGCTTTACCTTGGGCTGCCTCTAGAGGGTTCTGCCCACTCCAGAGGAAGGTGTTCCTCAGTGAGTGCTTCCTGGAAATGCCTTTATAGATATAGTTAATCAAGATTTACACCACGATATTTTGGGTTTTGCTTTATTTGTTTGTTTGAGACAGAGTTTAGTGAAGGCCAGGCTGGACACAAATTATTTGTGTAGCTGAGGCTAGCCTTGAACTCTCAGTGTTCCTGCCTCCACCTCCTGAGTGGTGGGGCCACAAGCAAGTACCCCCACACCAAATGTTATGCAGTGCTGGTGACTGATTTTGCCTAATATTGTATTTGGGGCACAGTCGGACAGGTGGCCAGAGTATACCTCCTCCCAAGATCGCCTCCATGGTGCAAGGATGGTTTTTGAGCCTAGTTGATTTTTAAGCAGCAGCTATCAGAGAAACTGAAAGTGGTAAAGCGGTGTGGCATTATCCTTTTAGAAGAGACATTTACCACTATAAAGAATGGTGCAGGCTTTTAATCCCAGCACTCAGGAGGCTGATGCAGGTGGATCTCTGAGTTTGAGGCCAGCCTGATCTACGGAGTGAGTTCCAGGACAGCCAGGGCTACACAGGGAAACTGTCTCAAAAACCAAACAACAAACCCAAAACATCTCTGTTTGTAAGAGATATATAATAAAACAGCAGTGTGTGTGTGTGTGTGTGTGTGTGTGTGTGTGTGTGTGTGTGTGTGTGTGTGCTGGGGGCGGGGTTTCCAGAAAGGAAGCAGACATACAATTCCTGTGTTGGGTCCCTAGAACCCATGTTCACTACTGCCTGTTACTCTAGCTCTAGGAGAACAGGCACCCTCTGCTGGCCTCTTTATGCAACTTCGCCTATGTGGCACACAGACACATACGTGGAAATAAGAAAAAAATAAATTTTAAAAGTCATTCAAAAACCAAACATGTAATGAACCCAAGGTGTTTCTGACCCCACTAAGCCATGTTGATTCATTCAGTGTCACCATAGCCTTTTCACAGTGCATGCTGTCACCTCAGACGGAGCCACCAAACACTTCCCAAACACATCAATGTAGGTTCAAGGCTACCTCAAAGTATGAATTGCAGTATATAAAATATTTAGTTTTTAATTTTACATATACAAACGTATCTACATCACATGTATTTAGTGACCACTGAGGCCAGAACAGGGCATCGGATTCCCCCAGGAATGAAGTTACAGGTCTGGATGCTGCCACGTGTGTACTGGGGCTTTTAATATTTCCCTTTCAGCATTCTTTAGGTTGTTAGTATCACATGTCTTTGGGTTGTATGGTGTTAGAATGCTTCATTTTAAAAATTGCCATTTGAGTTGCTGACTTGCATTTCATTAAAAATTCTTAAAAGAATTTTGGCTTCAGATTAGAATCGGAATTTCCAACAACTTCTAAGATGGCTCTAGACATAACTTCTGTCACTTCTATTATGTATTTACGTGAAGTGGCATTCCCAGCGATGGTGATTATAAAATCAAAATATTGATTTGAATATAAAATCAAAACATTGAAGATACATCCTGTGCTATTGAATATTTAGCCAAGAATTAATTCTGTATGCAAAAGTAAAGGAGAACTTCCAGGTCATTAGTGTGCAAACTTGCTTTTTTCCTACTAAATGGTGAAATTACAAGCACAGGATTGTCCTGAAATAAATTCTTTGTAAGTTATTATGAATAAATGTTTCATTCATGCACCTACTCATTTATCTATATCCCTTGATGATGTGACAGCTTCTCAGACATAAGGGGTTGCATGTGGAAAGAATGTTGGAAGCCCTGGTTGAAACCATCTATTTGAGACTGATTCATATCTCTGGACACCAGTACACACATGCGCTCTGCATGGTAATGAGTTTTAGTTTGTTTTTCTTGCTACTGTATCTTTGTTATAGGAAACTCCACTGAGAACCCAGTTGGGCTAGAGAACATTATTTTCCCTCTGGAAGTTCATACTCTGCGAATATTTAATGGGCTCATGAGTCCCCAGTCCCCATTCCTAGCTAGTTCCTCCTTCTGCCTTTCCCCCCCTGCTTGTGTTCGCCAACCATCACCCCCCCTCACTGGTTCTAGCTCTAATTTCCTCTTATCTGGTCCTCCCCATGGACTTCAGTCCCTTCTATTCAAGCATTAGCCCACCCCTCTTCCACCTACAGCTTCCTTTTGCCTCTGGACTCGGGCATCCCAGGTCTGTGTGGCTCTTAGAGACCATCTTCCCTGCTCTGTTGCAAAACTGTACGAGAACATTTCCCAACTAGTGTTAAATTAAGTCTTTTGAGATCCAGGGAACCTCTGAAATACAGCAGCTTATTTAGTTAGCTTCAACTGACGATAGCCAGAAAAAAAAATAAAAATATAAAGCACCAGCGCCAGAACCACCTTGGACCAAGAGCATCCTTGTAATGAAAAACTGGGGAAGCAGAGCATAAATTATTTGCAGAGAACCTAAAATGGCCAAAACCAAATGGGATAGCATGAAACAGAAGTGTTTAAGAGCTTCTGGACAGGTTTCGATTAATAGCCACATGTGGGACTCCCCTTTGGGCTGTCTTCTATGTCCCCATACACTGGGGATGTGACTGCTTTGTCTCATTTGCTTGTGGCTGTTAACAGATTACCATCCCTCATGTCCCCTTCTCCATGTCCTGTCCTTGTAACTGCCTTTTGAACAATCCAGGAACTTCTGCTTATCACTAGTGTAAGCAGGAGCTATTGCCGGGAATTCTTCATAGTTATTGTTTCCCTGGGAAACCAAAAGATTCCCAAACTCCCCCTTACACAACTGAAGAGTCTGTCTCACCCTTCAGGGCCCCATCATGTTGTCAGTGGCATCACACTCGAACTCTCATATTTTATTGTAGCTGGGATGTTCTCACCCAAAGGAGGAGACCAGGACAAGCTCTTTTTGAATTTGGAGATTTTATTGAGCCACATAGACTAGCCAGGGGCATGCACTCTTGTGACTACAAGTCTAGAGTCAGCCCCAAGCTAAATGAGCGGGCCATTTATAGAGGTAAAAACCACAAGTTTGTTACACCCTGCAGATGTAGCCATGCTTGCTGTTAGCAAGTGTGATGGGATATTAACTTCTAATAAGAATAGGGCGGTTGTGTCACCATGGTATCTATTTGATCCAGAGAGGAGCAGGAAGCCTTGTGGCTACAGAGGCAGAACAATGGCGGGTGAGTCATGGGTTTGGTAAAGTACTGTGTTACAGGGTCAGGCTGACCCCAGTTTTAGCCAAGGCTGGGTCAGGATTTAGCAAATACGTTTTTCAGAATTGAAGGCTCTCTCCCCTGCTATCCACAGAGATCCCCTGCCATCTCTTCTAATGCTCCAACTTTAGGACCTATCATGGCTACCTATGGCCGTGAGCCTGCTGCTCTGTTTGTTACTTACGGTCCTCCAAGGGGTAAGATTGTCCCAGCTTCCTGACTACAAGCATGTTTCATTTTATGTGTGATGACACCCACAACCTGGAGCCCGATAGATGCATGTTCATCTGACATGTGTGGCTTTTGATAATTCACTATAAAAATTTCACTGTCCCCAATCCTTGTCTTCACAGAACTCACTTTCTCATGGCAGAGTCAGTAAGGACAACACAGAAGGTGATCTGTGCTCAGAGATCTCATCCCCCAACTGTGCCCCTCACCCAACATTTTACCACATAAACTGTAGTGCCTACAGGCCAGGCTTGCCCTCTTCCTTCCTTCTCTCAGAACAGCACTTGAGTTTGAGGCTCAATGCTAGCCTCTTCAGTCCTCTAGGACACTCGAGGTGAGAGGAAAGCCATATGGATGAATCAATAAGATATGACTGGTGGAAGTAACCCTACCAAGTGAGAACCATACAGACCCGAGGTCCAGACAGGCCCAGCCCTGTGACCCTGGCCAAAGATAGTGTGGGGGCACAGGTCCCAGCAGAATCAGGGAACTCGGCAGGCTTCTCTGGATGAGCACTCAGCACTACCTGCCTTCACTTCAAAGTCTTTTACAAAATTTTACTATTGAAATATAGATCTCTTTGAACCTGTGGCAATAAAACACTTTTCTTGGTTCCTGGCTTCTCTAGGGTAGACAATTTGAGAAAATTCTCTTCTCTCTCATTCAGTATAATTAAGTCACAGAAAACACTACCTTTTAGACAAATGCTTCTGGGAATGTACACCAGGGAGGGCTCTGAGGATAGCGGAGACCGTGTCCACCTCTGATAAGGAGGGTGGTCTTGGTGGAAGGAATCTTCCCCACTTCCAAGCTGTGTCTTATTCTAGCAGCATCCACCTCAGAATAAATCCTTAGGGCACAGGACACAGAGAACAGCTCTGTCATTTGGTAGTTTCTGGCCATGGCCACACCAGGATCAATACATGTAAAATATTAGACTTATATATGGTATGTGTGTATGTTGTTATGTGTACATGGGTCATGTAGTCACATGATTACAGTTCCTGCAGAGGCCAGAAGAGGGCACTAGAGACCCTGCAGCTACAGTTACAGGTGAGCCAGAGATGCTGCCGGGAACAGAACTCAGGTTTGCTGCAAGAGCAGAATGTGCTGTCAACCACTGATCCATCTCTCCAGCTCCTGTTTATTTGTTTTTAATTATGTATATGCAAGTGTGTGTGAGTGGTAGGGTGTGCATGTGTGTCTGAGTGTGTGTGTGTGTGTGAGTGGTGGGTGTACATGTGTGTGTGAGTCTGTGTGAGTGGTGGTGTCTGTATGTGTGTGTGAGGGTGTGTGAGTGGTGGGGTGTGCATGTGTGTGTGTGAGTGTGTGTGAGTGGTGGGGTGTGCCTGTGTGTCTCTGTGTGTGTGAGTGGTGGGGTTTGTATGTGTGTCTGAGTGTGCATGTGCAGACAAGTGCTGTGAAAGCCAGAAGAGGCCCCAGATTCTTTGGTTACAGTTGTGAGCTGGCTGATGTGGGTGCTGGGAAGCCAACCCCGTCCTCTGGAGGAACAGGAGGTCCTTCCTCTTTACCCCCAGTCACCTCTCTGTCATCAACAGTAGCCATCACCCTAGTATTGTTTTTCTCTCTCAAATGACAAGTTGGACGTCACAGTCTTTCCAGACTTTCATCTTACAGAGCTGTTTTCTGGGTGCTGAAGGACGTGGCTTCTCCCAAAAGACAAACCTAGAGCCATCCCAGGCAATGGGCAAGGCAGGACCAGCTGCCTGCAGTCAGGGCAGCCCCTACCCCAGCCCTTCCTGCTTGCTCTTTTCCTGGAGTCTCAAGGCTTCCTCCTGTGGGGCCCTGATTGTGTTCTTTTCTTCCCCATTTGACAGAGCATCTGTGAATCAGAAAGCGCCAAGGTTAGCCCTGGCATCTAACCCCCCTTCAGCCTCAGTCTGCTAATGGGTGAGCCAGACCCTGTCGCTTTCCAGTTGTAGGTAGAATTTTCCAGAGAGCATCGTTGGAGAAGGATGGGAGGAGGGAGAATTTGAGCCATGGTGCAGGTCCAAGCAATGGCACAGCCTCAGCCTCTCCAGAAGACCATGCCCTTCAGGGAAATCCCCCACCTACAGGTGTCTTCCAGCCACCACTGCCTCCACCATCATAGACAAGAAGGGCTTCCCTCTCCTGATCCCCTCTCATCACCATTGAAGCCATGTCACACAAGACAACGTGGACATGTCTCATTAATTCTCTGATTTCCCATCTTTGCATCAATTAAATGTTTCCACATTCCCATCTACCAGCTTGATGAACAATATTAGTTCAACTTATTACCAGGAGAGTAATTAAATATTTGTTCTGGGGTAATTGTATATAAATTGCATGGCAATCGAGTTGGTGGTGTAATTAGTGAGTCTTAACTGGAGGCTCATTTACAATCAATGTTTAATTTACTAACAACTGTTTTGGCTTACATGTGAATTAGACGCCTGTTGTTGGCCACCCATACCCATGGCTTTCAGAACATGCCTTCCCCCTGGCTGGATGCAGTCAGTGGTGAGGGTCTCCAGTGAGTCCGGAGCCCCCTGAAGAGCTCAGGACTGTCTCTGCAGGATAGGAGTGTTAGAAAGATGGAGGTGGCTACTGCACCCTGAGGATCTGCTGTGGCCAGGGTGCTGAGCTAAGCATACGTGGGTAATGCGCCTGGGTAATTCATTCAGACCTAACAACAACCCTGTAACCAGGTGCTCCTTTATCAACTGCATTTTATAAAGGAGAAAAACTAAAGCAAAGGGGATTTGGCTTCAGGGGTTCATGGGGTCCACAAGCAAGGTCTAACTACTCTCCCTGTAATTTCCAGCCCATGTCTTAGCTAATCAAATCCTTCTGAGTTATCCTATTCCACTCAAGACCATCTGTACAGCTGACTTCTCACCCTTGACCTTTCCTGATTTGTCTCACTTCAGAAGCACCCACCAATGTGTCAGTCAGCATGAGTTATAAATATTGCTGTAACAAATAGTCCTGAAATGTACATGGCTTACACTGAGGTTAATCCCCCATAATGCTCTATGTCCATTGAGGCCATTCTGGTGGTTGTAAACACATATTACATCTTGTTTGCTGGACTTTGCAGCTACCCACTTGAGCCTCTCTGCTCTAAGCAGTCTTCATCTTATGAGCCAGGTTGACAGAGGAAGCCAACAGTATCAGATTCAGTGTCTCTACAAGGAGAGCTGGCCCAGAAAACTTGCCTGAAAGCAGTAGGGTTTCTCTGGCTCACATTTGGTGTCTGAAAGCAAATATGTAGAGAGCCCAGAATTTCAACAGGACAGGGATTTTTTTTTACCATGCTGTAGGAAGGGACACCCAAAGACACAGGACAAGCCTATCCATGGGGTTGGGATGAGTTTCCTTTCCCTGAGGGCTGCTTGCAGCAATCCCTTAAACAGCAACAGAACCTCACATAGATCCCACCATTTCTCCCTGAATTCTCATCACAGGGCCACTGAACTCCTGCAGATCTGCCCCAGGGCACAGCAGTCCTGCCATCTTTCCTTCCTTCCTTCTTAAGAATATTGTAGGCGGGACTATCAGCTCCCCAATAATGACATGGAGACTTGTTATTAATTATGAAAGCTTGGCCTATAGCTTAGGGTTGTTCCTGCCTAGCTCTTATCACCTTACTAACCCATTTCTATCAGTCTTTGTGCTGCCATGTGGTTCATGGCTGTTATCTCTTCCTGCCTGTATTGCTTGTTCTCCATCTCTCAGCATCTTTACCTTCTTCTTCCCAGCGTTCTCTCTGCCTCCCAAATCCTGCCTAGCTATCGGCCACTTAGCTTTTTATTAAACCAATCAGAGTGACACATCTTCACAGTGCACAAAAGGATTATTCCACAACAGAATATTCTAGAAAATACATAGTAGGTGCTCTATCATTGTTCCTTAAGTCTGTGAATCCGATATAGAGAATGAGGTTTCTTAAAAAATCTCAGGTTCTGCATTCCTATGTGACTCTCTAAAGGTCCCTCCTCTTCCAGACTGTTCTGGAGACCAACAAGGCAGTAGATGTAGATGTGTGAGTGATTTTCTACATAATTGACAAACTAAATGTAGATAAATCACCTGGAGCAGATGGCATTCACCAGAGAGGAGTAGAGGAACTCACAGGTGAAATTGGGGGATTGTGGGCCAAAACATGTAAGTGCTCATTACAAAGGGATGTGATTGCCCAGCGAGCTAGAGAGGCTGGCTATGCCTCCCCCAGGGCCTCGGGTACTGCTGATGCCCAGGAAGTCTGGCCAGCTGACCAAATTTAGAATAAAGATGAGTGCCCCAAACAAAACCACTATTTGGGGAGAAAAGCTTCTTGGTTGCATAAGAAAAACATTCCTGTTTCAATATTCTAGAGCTCTCTATGGGTAACTCTAGAATACTGTGTATATAGACAGAGGCAAAGTGCAGCCAAGGGCAGACATGAGACTAATCTCTCAGATTCATTTACCCCAAGAAATGGATCAACTGAAAACAAAGGCAAACCATACCCAGTCATCAATGCTAGCTATATTTGAAGAAACTCTTGTTTAAAGTAGACAAGAATATATACCTATTAATAATTTATAACCACAAAGATTGCATTAACTTCTCAAAGACATCTTTGAAAAGATTGCTTTTGCTAGACAGATATGGAACCAAACTGCCTCTCAATGTGTATTTCATCTTTGATCAGAGAAACTTATTTAAAAGTTTATTTTATTTTTTACTTTTGTATATATGTGTAGTTTCCATGGAGGCCAGAAGAGGGCATCAGATCCTAAGGAGCTAGAGTTACAGGCAGTTGTGAGCTACCTGACCTAGGAGCTGGAAGCCAACCTGTAGTTCTCTGTGAAAACAGCAACTGCTGAGCCATTTCATTGTCCTCCAGGAAGCATTTTCAGAGGGTGGCAGTTGATGCAGAAACTCATAACTGATCAGCACGCTGAGAAGAAGTGTCCATTGAGTGTTCTAACCTGAACAAGACACCAATAATACCCCTTTACAAAGTTCTAGGGGCATCACAGAAGGGGGACAGAAGGTCTGTAAGAGACTATATATTTACCTGGTAGGGGTGATACTGTGATCATGAAGGTGGTTTTCCCAGGATAAGACTTGTCTGTTGCACTCTGGATGTGCTGACACCTGAGATTTCTGCAAATGCAGAAAACTTGACTGTATAATTTGAGGTAGTGGGGAACCTACCTCTCTCCTAAAAATAAATTTGTGCTCTCTCCTAAAAATAAAAGAATGGAAGGAAGAAAGAAAGAAGGAATGAAGTAAGAGAGAAGAAGGAAAGAAGGAAGAAAGGGAAAGAGAGAAAGGAAGGAAGGAAGAAAGGGAAGGAGGGAAGGAGAGAAGAAGGAAGGAATGAAAGAAAGAAAGAAGGAAAGACTGTAAGAGCCAGAAGGAAACACTGTCTTCTGGCCTGATTTGGCTCCTGCAATCATGAACACACAGCATCTGTGGCGAGCTGTATAATCTGTGTGTGCATGTGTCATCCCTCCCCCTGCATGTGCCCTCAAGAGCAAACACGCGCACACACACACACACACACACACACACACACACACACACAAACACACACACGTGGAAGAGAGAAGAGTTGGGAAGAAGGGGTCAGCAGGAGTGCAGGGCATTAGAGAGTGTGATTGTGTGAATATGATCGCAGTTCAGTGCACACATGTAGGAAACTAACCCCGGGACTTTCTCATGCCAGGCAAGTGCTCTACCACTGAGATGCATCCATCTCCTGCCCCCTTTTCACTTCTGAGACAGGCTCTCAATAACTGCTCAGGCTGGCCTTGAACTTGGCAATCCTCCTGCCTCAGCATCTTGAGGAAGTGAAGATTTCAAGGCCTTTGCCACTAGACCCAGCTTTCCTGCAAAATTATCTCTAAACTGTGAATCTGACAGAAAAGTGTTTATTAGTCAGCATTTGAAAAATAGTACAGAAAACAAGCAAGTCACCCAGCTCACTGACCTAATAGAAAACTGAAAACCAGGAAGCCTGCTTAACAATTCTGTGATCTTTTCATCAAGACACTGGAGGCCTTGATCCCCACGGATCCCACTTTAGGAATCTGTTTTATTATGAGAAAGTAAGTGGGCCAATGACCAATTGTCACAACAATGGCATCCGACAATCCACCTAATTACAGAGATGACAGTGAGTGGCTCACAATTGTCTGTAACTCCAGCTCCAGGGAGTGTGATGCTCTCTTCTGGACTCTGTAAGCACTACACTTACACATGCACACAATCACACATACAAAGTTTTAACATAATACAAAATAAATCTTAAAAAAACATTTAGTCTTTATTCCACCTGCATCCCCAGCAAGCACATCCTGCTAACCTGCTGTAGAATAATGCTCTTGTACACTGTAAAGATTTGTCACTCAAACTTGTACAATAAAATGCTGATTGGCCAGTAGCCAGGCATGAAGTATAGGTGGGGTGACCAAACTAAGGATGATGGGAAGAAGAAGGGCAGAGTGAGAGAGATGCCAGCTGGCAACTGAGCAAGCAGGACATGTAAAACCCGAGGTAGCAAGCCATGAACCACTTGGCAGAGTATAAATAGTATGGGTTAATTTAAGTGTACAAGTTAGTAACAAGCCTGAGCTATTGACTGAGCATTTATGATTAATATAAGCTCCAGAGTGGTTATTTGACACTGTATATTTGGGACAGGAAACATGTGTTTTACACTAACCCAAAGGCCACTCTTGCCAGGGAAGCAGGTAGGCTATCTACAGATCCTCACCTCTTCTTCTGTTCCTCCAGACACAATCCTCCAGTCTCATGTCCAGCTTCATAGCAGAACCCCTGCTGTGATCTCCCTTTCCTCCCGATTCCATCTCCAATGGATCACAAAGACCTTCTTCTCCAACCTTCCTTCCTCCAACTCCTGCCATTTTCTTAGTTTCCAAAACCAGCAGCAGGCATTCCCTGGGAACACACCAGCTGAGGAGGCCAGGGAAACAGGGCCACAAAAACTTCATACCAGGCAACACACAGCCATCACACTCCCTGAAAATTCAGAGAGGAAACAGAAACCAAGGAATCAAACCATCCATCACACTACAACTAATCCAGAAATCAGCACTAGAGCTACATTCATCTGAATCCCAGCTGCCCAGACATGAGCATAGGAACATAATGGGGAATGTTCTTCTGTGTATATGTTTGTTTTATTGGCTGATGAATAAAACACTGATTTGCCAGGCAGGATGATTTGTAGCACTAGAAGACAAGGAGGATTCTGGGAATGATAGGCAGAGAGGAGTTTTCATGTGATCCCAGAAAATGAGGTATCCTGGCAGAAACTGCCACTAGCTAATGGTAGAGGTCTGGAGGTCTGTATGAATAGACAGGAAGTGACGTAGCTGGTCAGTAACATGATATAGGCAGGACAAACAGGAAAACGCTCTCTTCTCTTCTCTGTGGATACACTTAGCACATTCGATATAGACCCCAACAGAGTAAGAGTCCTGGACCTTTTCTCCGGAAAGACAAGACCACGTAGAAATACTTAGATTTATGGAAATAGGTTTATAATTAAGACAGAGCTAGCCAATGAGAAACCATAGTCACCGGCCAACAGCTTCTTAAAGTGTCTGTATGGTTCCTTGGGGCAGAGAGGGGCAGCAGGACCTAGCCGGGCCAAGAAAACCTCATGTTACAGGAACATACAGTAACAGCCAAGGCAATGTGTTCTCCACTACAGCCCAGCTATCCTACCACAGCAGGCCTGAATATTCCAACATAGCTGTAAAGCAAGAAAAAAACCTTAAAGCAGTCTGTATGAAGAGAGTAGAGGTCCTTAAAGAGGAAATGAATAAATCTCTGGAAGAAATCCAGGAAAACACAATGAAACAGTAGAAGCAAATGAATAAAAATGTTCAGGACCTGAAAATGGAAGTAGAATCAATAAAGAAAATCCAAACTGAGGGAATTCTGGAAATAAAATATTTAGGAATTTGAGCAGGAACTACAGAGGAGAGATTCACCAACAGAATACAAGAGATGGAAGAAAAAACTCAGGCATCAAATATACAGTAGAAGAAATGAATACAAAACTTCTGGCACAAAACATCCAGGAAATATGTTACATTATAAAAAGACCAAATCTAAGAATAACAAAATTAGAGAAAAGACAAGAAACCTAGCCAAAGGTCCAGAAAATATCTTCACCAAAACCACAGAAGAAAAATTTCTAACCTAAAGAAGGATATGCCTATAAAGATATAAGAGGTATAAATAATATCAAATAAATTGAGCCATAAAAAGTCCCCTTGGCATGTAATAATAAAAACACTTAATGTACAGACAAATAAAGAGGATTAAAAATTACAAGGGGAAAGAAAAAGTAATATATAACAGCAGACCTATTAAAATTATCCCTGACTTCTCAATGGAGACTAAAAATCAAAAGGGCTTGGACAGACATGCTATAGAATCTAAGAGATCACAGATGCCAGCCAAGATTACTACACCCAGCAAAACTTCCAGTCACCATAGGTGGAGAAAATAAGATATTCCATGCTAAAATCAAATTTAAGCAATATCTATTTACAAATACATCCCTACAGATAGTGCTAGAAGGAAAACTCCAGCCCTACCTAAGGAGGTGAACTACAGGCATGAAAACAGGGAATACACATGAAAACACAGCTCAGATCAGCAAAATTGAAAGAAGGAAAACACACACACACACACACACACACACACACACACACACACACACACACACACACACAGCCACTGCTGCTGCCGCCACCACCAATATAACGGGAATCAACAATCGTTGGTCATTGTTAGCTCTCAATATTACTGGTCTCAATTTCCTCCCTCCAAAGACACAGACGAACAGAATGGATAGGAAAACAGGATCCATCCTTCTGCTGCATCCAAGAAACACACCTCAACATAAAGGATGGACATTATCTCAGGGTGAAGGGTTGGAAAAAGATATTTCAAGCAAATAGACCCAAGAAACCAGCTGGTTTAACTGTTTTAGTATCTGAAAAAAATAAACTTTAAGCCAAAACTAATCAGAAGAGATATGAAAGCACATTACATACTCAAAGGAAAAATCAGCCAATAGGACATTCCAAGTATTAACATGTATGCACCAAACACAGGAGCACAAGTTTGTAAAAGAAACACTACTAAAGCTTAAATCACACATTGACACTCACACACTGATACCCTAGTCTCTCACCAATAGACAAGTCATCCACACAAAAACTTAAACAGAGAAATGCTAGAGGTAACAGAGATTATAAACCAAATGAACCTCAATAGAAATTTACAAAATGTTTCACCATAACACAATTCTCTGCACCTCATGGAACTTTCTCCAAAACTACCCACATACTCAGACACAAAGCAAGACTCAACAAATAGAAGAAAATTGAAATAACTCCCTGCATCCTATCTGACATCATCATGGATTAAAGCTGGATACCAATAACAAGAGAAACAACAGAAAGCTTATAAACTCATGGTTCAATAATGAAAATCAATAAACATAATCTACCATATAAACAAACTGAAATAAAAAATCACATGATCATCACATTACATGCAGAACAGGCCTTTGACAAAATCCAACACCACTTCACGATAAAAGTCCTGGAGAGATTAGGAACACAAGGGATATACTTCAACATAATAAAGTCAGTTTACTGCAACTCCGTTAAAATCAGGAACAAGTCAAGGTAGTTCATTCTCTCCATACTTATTCAGTATAGTATTTGAAGTCTTATCTAGAACAATAAGATGACTGAAGGAGATCAAGAGGCTACAAAATGGAAAGGAAGAAGTCAAAGTTATCTTCATTTGCAGATGCCATGGTATATATGAGTTACCCTAAAAATTCTGCTAGGGAATTCCTACAGGGAGAAACACTTTTAGAAAAGTAGCTGGAACACAAATTCACTGACAAAAATTAGTAGACCTCCTATATACAAATGGCAAATGGATGGAGACAGAAATCAGGCAAATAACACCTTTCACAATAGCGTCAAATAATATGAATATCTTGAGGTAACTCTAACCAAGCAAGTGAAAGACTTGTATGGGTAAAAATTTCAAGTCTTTGAAGCAAGAATGTGAAGAAGATATTAGAAGATGGAAAGATCTCTTACATTCATGGATCAGTAGGATTAACATAGTTAAAATGGCCATCCTACCAAAAGTGATCTACAGATTCAATGCAATCCCCAACAGAATTCCAACACAATTCTTCACAGATCTTGAATGGGCAATTCTCAGCTATATATAGAAACACAAAAACTCTACTTAGCTAATACAATCCTGAATTTTTTTTAAAAAAACAAAAAACTGCTGGATGTCTCACCATTCCCAATTTCAAGTTGTACTATAGAGCTATTCTAATAAAAACATTATTGTATCGGCACAGAAAAGGACAGGCTGATAAATAGAATCAAATTGAAGATCCAGACATAATTCCACACACCAGTGGAAACCTAATTTTTGGTTTAAAAAAGCCAGAAATACACACTAAATATAGGCATCATCTTCAATGAATGGTGCTGGTCAAACTAGACAGCTGCATATAGATCACTCACACCTACCACCCCCCCCACCGCCTGCGCCTGCAGCTTGGGGTAGACACACCCAGGCAGAGAGGACCTCCCTGCTCCCTGAATCTGGTAGCACCCCACTCTTCCATTCTTTGAGCCGACCGACCCTGGAACGAGGTGAAGTGAGCCTCTGCCCTTACCCAACCCCACCCAAACCATCACTCACCCGGCCCACCCCCCGCCTGTGCCTGCCTTCTTGGGGTAGACACGCCCAGGCAGGGAGGACCTCCCTGCTCCCTGAATCTGGTAGCACCCCACTATTCCATCCCTTTCTGCCAACCAATCCACAAGGAGTGAGGAGACTACCAGGAGAGGCAAGACCATCCAGAGTTGTGGACATTGAATTCACCACACACCACTGGGTCACAAGAGGAGATAGAGTGACCCCACCTGCACCCACTAAAGAAGATATGGAAAGAAGACAGAATAAGATTTCACTCAACAACAGAAAGACCAATATGATACCACCAGAATCTAGGGACTCCACTCCAGCAAGATCTGAAAAGCCCAACACAGAGCATGAAGATGAGATGGACCTCAAAAATTATCTCAGCAAGATGATAGAGACCTTTAAAGAGGAAACAAGAAAATCCCTTAAAGAAATAGACGAAAAAGCAAACAAAAATTACACGAAATGGAGAAAAAGACAAATCAAAAAATTCAAGAAATAAACAAATCTCTTAAAGAATCTAAAGAAAGCCAAGAAAAAATATCCAAACAAGTGAAGGAAGTTCTTGAAACACTTCAAAGCATGAAAGCTGAAAGAGACACAACAAAGAAAACACAGAATGAGGCGATGCTGGAAATGGAAAGGCAGGGTAAATGATCAGGAATTAAAGATGTGCATATAACCAATAGAATTCAAGAGATGGAAGAGAGAATCTCAGCTATTGAAGACTCGCTAGAGGCTATACATTCATCAACCAAAGAAAACCTCAAGTCCAACAAATCCCTAACACAAAATATCCAGGAAATATGGGACACCGTAAAAAGACCAAACCTAAGAATAATAGGTGTAGAAGAAGGTGAAGAAACACTGCTCAAAGGTACAGAAAACATATTCAACAAAATCATAGAAGAAAACTTCCCCAACCTACAGAAGGATATGCCTATGAAAGTACAAGAAGCTTACAGGACACCAAACAGACTGGACCACAAAAAGAAGTCCCCCCGACACATAATAACCAAAACACCAAATCTACAGAATAAAGAGAAAATATTAAGAGTAGCAAAGGAAAAAGGCCAAGTAACATATAAAGGCAAACCAAGCAGAATCACACCCAACTTCTCAATGGAAACTCTGAAAGCCAGAAGGACTTGGATAGATACCCTACAAGCACTAAGGGAGCATGGATGTCAACCTAGACTACTGTACCCAGCAAAACTTTCAATCACTATAGAAGGAGAAAACGAGATATTCCATGACAAAAACAGATTTAAACAATACATATCCACAAATCTAGCACTACAGAAGGTTCTGGAAGGAAAACTCCAACCCAATGAACATAACCACACTCACAAAAACACAATAGATAATCTAATTTTACCATACACAAAAAGAAACAGGAGGGAAAAATCCACACGCAGTGACACCACCACCAATGAATCCAAAACAAAGAAGAACCAATGAACAATGGACATTAATATCCCTAAATGTAATGGTCTTAACTTACCCATAAAAAGATATAGGCTAACAGAATGGATACGAAGACAAAATTCATCCTTCTGCTGTTTACAAGAAACACACCTCAATTTCAAAGACAGGCGATACCTCAGAGTAAAAAGATGGGAAAAAATTTTCCAATCAAATGGGCTGAAGAAACAAGCTGGTGTAGTAATCCTAAAATCTAACAAATTAGGCTTTAAACTAAAATCAAAAGAGATGATGAAGGGCATTTCATACTCATCACAGGAAATGTCCATCAAGATGAAGTCTCAAGCCTGAACATCTTTGCCCCAAATACGAAAGCACCCACATTTGTAAAAGAAACATTACTAAAGCTCAAACTACACATAAAACCACACACACTTATAGTAGGAGATTCAACACCCCCCTTACACCTCTAGACAGGACCACCAGACAGAAACTTAACAAAGAAACAAAGGAACCGACAGAAGTTATGACCCAACTGGGTTTAACAGATATCTATAGAACATTCCATCCAAACACAAAAGAATATACCTTCTTCTCAGCGCCACATGGAACCTTCTCAAAAATCGACTACATAGTTGGCAGCAAAGCAAACTTCCACAGCTACAAAAGAATTGAAATAATCCCCTGTATCTTATCAGACCACCATGCATTAAAGCTAGAATTCAACAGCAATACGAATTGCAGAAAACCTACATTCTCATGGATAATTAATAACACCCAATTGCTCCATTCCTGGGTTGAGGAAGAAATAAAAAAAGAAATGAAAGACTTCCTAGAATTTAATGAGAATGTAGACACAACATACCCAAACTTATGGGACATTCTGAAAGCAGTGCTAAGAGGGAAGTTCCTAGCACTAAGTGCCCACATGAAGAAACTGGAGGAAAGTCACATTAGAGAATTGACAACTGAAAGCTTTAGAGCAAAAAGAAGCAAACACACCAAGGAGGAGTAGACGCCAGGAAATAATCAACCTTAGAGCCGAAATCAACAAAGTAGAAACTAGGAAAACAGTACAAAGAATCAATGAAACAAAGAGTTGGTTCTTGGAGAAGATCAATAAGATAGACAAACCTCTAGCCAAACTAACCAAAAGGCAGAGAGAGAGAATGCTAATTGGCAAAATCAGAAATGAAAAGGGGAATATAACAACAGACACTGAGGAAATTCAGAGAATCTTCAGGTCATACTTTGAAAAACTGTACTCCACAAAATTGGAAAATCTAAAGGAAATGGACAGCTTTCTGGATAAATATCACTTACCAAAATGAAATCAAGTTCAGATAAACAGTTTAAATCGGCCTATAACCCCTAATGAAATCGAAGCAGTCATCAAAAGCCTCCCAACCAAAAAAAGCCCAGGGCCAGATGGCTTCACTGCAGAATTCTACCAGAAATTTAAACAAGAGCTGATACCAGTACTCCTCAAACTGTTCCGCACAATAGAAGCAGATGGGATATTGCCAAACTCTTTATGAGGCTACAATCACTTTTATACCCAAGCTACACAAAGATATGACTAAGAAAGAGAGCTACAGACCGATATCCCTCATGAACATCGATTCTAAAATATTCAATAAAATATTGGCGAGCCGAATCCAAGAACATATCAGAAAAATCATCCACCGTGATCAAGTAGGCTTCATCCCGGGGATGCAAGGATGGTTCAGCATATGAAAACCCATCAATGTAATCCACCATATAAACAAACTGAAAAAGAAAAACCACATGATCATCTCACTAGATGCTGAAAAAGCCTTTGACAAAATCCAACATCCCTTCATGATAAAGATCTTGGAGAGAACAGGAATAACAGGAACATATCTAAACATGATCAACACAATATACACCAAACCAATAGCCAGCATAAAACTAAATGGAGAGAAGTTAAAGGGTTTCCTCTAAAATCAGGAACAAGACAAGGCTGTCCACTCTTTCCATATATTTCTTCAATATTGTACTTGAAGTTCTGGCTAGAGCAATAAGACAAGAACAGGGGATCAAAGGGATACAAATTGGAAAGGATGAAGTCAAACTTTCACTATTTGCAGACGACATGATAGTCTACATTAGTGACCTGAAAAAGTCTACCAGGGAACTCCTAGGGCTGATCAACACCTTCAGAAAGGTAGCCTGATACAAAATTAACTCAAAAAAATCAGTAGCCCTACTATATCCAGATGATAAATCCAATGAGAAAGAAATCAGGGAAACATCACCTTTCACAATATCCACAAGCAGCATAAAATATCTTGGGGTAACACTAATCAAAAAGTGAAAGACCTGTACAATAAGAACTTTGAGACTTTAAAGAAAGAAATTAAAGAAGATACCAGAAAATGGAAAGATCTCCCATGCTCTTGGATAGGTAGAATTAACATAGTAAAAATGGCAATCCAGCCGAAAGCAATCTACAGATTCAATGCAATCCCCATCAAAATCCCAACACAGTTTTTCACAGACATTGAAAGAATAATACTCAACTTTATATGGAAAAATAAAAAACCCAGGATAGCCAAAACAACTCTTTACTATAAAGGATCTTCTGGAGTCATCACCATCCCTGACTTCAAGCTCTACTATAGAGCCATAGTTCTGAAAACAGCTTGGTATTGGCACAAAAATAGACAGATAGACCAATGGAATCCAATTGAAAACCCTGATATTGACCCACGCACCTACGAATACCTTATTTTTGACAAAGGTGCTAAATCTATACAATGGAAAAAAGTTAGCATCTTCAACAAATAGTGCTGGTACAATTGGATTCGGACATGCAGAAAATTGCAGATAGATCCATACCTGTCACCATGCACAAAACTTAAGTGCAAAACGATCAAAGACCTCAGCATAAATCCAGCCACACTGAATCTTCTAGAAGAGAAAGTGGGAATTACCCTGGAACAAATTGGCACAGGAGACCACTTCCTGAACATTATGCCAGTAGCACAGACATTGAGGTGTGCAATTAATAAATCTGACCTCCTGAAACTGAGAAGCTTCTGCAAGGCAAAGGAAACAGTCAGTAGGACAAAACGACCACCCAAAGAATAGGAAAAGATCTTCAATGATCCCACATCTGACAGAGGACTGATTTCCAAAATTTATAAGGAGCTCAAGAAGCTAGTCACCAAGACACCAAACAATGAAATTAAAAAGTGGGGTGCAAGAGCTAAATAGAGAATTCCCATAGAGGAATCTGAAATGGCTGAAAGACACTTAAGAAAGTGCTCAAAATCATTGGCCATCAGAGAAATGCAACTCAAAACAACTCTGAGTACCACCTAACAGCTGTCAGAATGGCTAAAATCAAAAATACCAATGACAATCTATGCTGGAGAGGATGTGGGGAAAAAGTAACACTCCTCCATTGCTGGTGGGAGTGCAAACTTGTAAGACCACTCTGGAAATCAGTATGGCGGTTGCTCAGAAAAATGGGAATCAGTCTACCTCAAGATCCAGCCATTCCTCTCTTGGGTATATACCCAAATAGTGCATGTTCATACAACAAGGACATATGTTCAACCATGTTCATAGCAGCATTGTTTGTAATAGCCAGAACCTGGAAGCAACCTAGATGCCCCTCAACTGAAGAATGGATTGAGAAAATGTGGTACATTTATACAATGGAGTACTACTCAGCAGAAAAAAGCAATGGAATCTTGAAATTCGCAGCCAAATGAATAGAACTAGAAGAAACCATCCTGAGTGAGGTAACCCAGTCACAAAAAGACAAACATGGTATGTACTACTGATATATGAAATTTAGACATAGAGCAAAGGATTACCAGCCTATAATCCTCTTCACCAAAGAAACTAGGAAACATGAAGGACTCTAAGGGATAAATGGTCCCCAGGAATGGAAGTGGCATGAACTCCTGAACTAATTGGGAGCATGAGGGTAGGGGGGAGGGAGCTGCTACAATAAGAGCAAGAGAAGAGGAGGAGAGGAGTGGAAATGGGGGGCAGAAATATTGAGTTGGGGGAAGAATAGAGGAGAGAGAGCAGGATGAGAGATACCATACCAGAGGGAGCTACTATAGGTCCGAGAAGAGATCTGGAACCAGGGAGATCTCCAGAGACCTACAAGGATGACATGATCTGCCAAGCCAGACAATGGTGGAGAGGATAACCTAAAAGCCCTTCCCCTAAAATGAGAATGATGACTTCTCTTTATGCCATCCTAGAGTCCTCATCTAGTGGCTGATGGAAGCAGAGACTGACATCCACAGATATATACTGAGCTGAAATCGGGAATTTAGTTGAAGAGAGGGAGGAATGAAGAGAGAAGGGATCTGTACCAGGTTGGAGAAACCCACAGGAACAATTGGCCTGAAAAAGGGAGAGCACATCGACCCCAGATGCTGTTGGGGAGGCCAGTACCAGACTGATCCAGACCCCTGAACATGGATGTCAATAAGGAGGCCTCTGCACTCCAGGGAGCCTCTGGTGGTGGTGGATTAGTATTTTTCCCTGGTGCAATAAGGGACTTTGAGAGCCCATCCCACCTGAAGGGTTACACTCTGGACCTGGACACATGGGGAAGGGACCAGGACCAGCACAGGAAGATTTGGTGGGCTTTTGCAGAGCCCCCCATTGAGGGCCCTACCCTGCCTGGGGAGTGGTGTGTGGATGGGGTGGGGGGTAGGGGGGTGGGGGAGGAGGAATGGGGGTGAGGGGAGGGAGAGGGAGAAGGGACTTACATGTGAAACAAGCTTGTTCCCTACTAGAACTAATAAATAAATTTAAAAAAATCCAGATGCATATGATAGCCTGTTCTCAGTCTGGTAGTTTTTGTGGGTTCAAGGACACTAGACCAAAACAATCTTCAAGTCATCCCGGGCATACTGTGGTGTTCCAACCAGTGTATTATTAACTCTTAATGGTCAGAGTGCCTGAGAAATCTCCTCAGACCAATGCTCTAAAGTTATTATTCAAATTTGGCATAATACAATGTTCACATTTTATATCTTTATAGAATTTGTCTATATGTCTAATCCTGGCATTCTCTTGTTCCTTGGTCGTAGGACACCACAGTGGCTCTGCATGTGCTGACTTTTCTAAGAAAGGGAGGCCCTGACATCTCATCCTTACAGCATCTTTCCACATCATTCTTTGCCCATCACTATGAGGCTCTCTGTGGGCCACAGGTAACATTAGCTAATCGAACTTTGTTGCCGTATCTGCCACATAATTTCATGAGTGTAGTAGGAAGAGGCTTGCAATCTGAACTGTGGCCATCTTCTCTAGCCCACCAAATCTAGTTGACCTTTCTTGAGATTATACTTTGATTCTCTTGTTCCTGAGTAAATACACGGACAGATGTTTTAAGAATGTCTAATAGCCTCATAAGGAAACCTCTGGCATCTTTATCTGTCACCACCTCCAAGGCATAAGGAAGACCTTTCAGTAGACGAGCATGTCCCCCTGAAGCAGGGTGGGGGCATAGTATGTTCAGGGCTTTCCCTTGGAAGCTTAGAAGCAACATTCCTGGCAGAAGGCATAAATGATTCATAAGAAATTTTCCAAAATTCAATATCCCCAAACAGTACAAATATTAAAAGTCACGCAAGTATGCAGCAGCTGGAGATGAAAACCAAAGGTGGCATGGCAGCCATCATGTGGCTCAGCTCTGTTGGATCTTTGTCAAACAGCTGTGCTGGCTTTATGACTATCGCAGTTCCCATCGGATATGGCTGTGCCAGTAGACCTCTCTGTAGATGCCCAATGTCAGTCTTGACTATTGACCTGTGT
This sequence comes from Cricetulus griseus, assembly GCF_003668045.3. Lineage (NCBI taxonomy): Eukaryota > Metazoa > Chordata > Mammalia > Rodentia > Cricetidae > Cricetulus > Cricetulus griseus. The sequence goes on from NW_023276806.1 coordinate 257,008,329, forward strand.
TCTGTCCATCTGTGAAAATTTGCCTGGCTTTACTATAGGACCCAAATGAATCTACTCACCTGTCCTTGGCTTCCTTCTATTTCCCCTTCTTGTTTCTCACTGGCCTGCCTCTAACCAGCCCTTCTCCATGCCTCTCGTTGGCTGGCCTGCCTGCCTCCAATGACTACCAATGGAAGGTCCAAGAATGCAGTAGTTTTTCAGTCCACAAGGCTGGATGATGTCTCAGCTGGCCCTCTGTATATGCCAGGGTCCCCAGGAAGCCATTCCCCAGTGAAGGAATGGACTTGCTAAAAAGAGTGAGAGCAAGCAGGCAGAGAGCGTGCTTCCTTCTTCCTTGTTCTCTATATAGGCTGCCAGCAGAAATTGTGGCCCATTCTACAGATGGATCTTCCCACTCTGAAGACTTGGATTAGAAGTGGGTGTAGCACTTCAAATGATGTAATTAAGCAAAACTCCCTTACAGGTGTGCCCAGTCATTTGGGTTTTAGTTGATTTCAGATGTAGTCGAGCTGATGACCAACAGCAGCCATCACAATATCCACTCCTTTACTGCTTCTTAGCTTTCTATTTGGAAAATACACATCAGAGATCAAGAGTTAAGATACTGGCTGCTCTTCCAGGTTTGATTCACAATATCCATATGGTGGGTCACAACCATCTGTATCTCTAGTTCCAGGGCATCCAGTGCCCCCTTCTGACTTCCTCAGGCACTAGGCACACACATACTGCACAGACATGCATGCATATGAAACACACATATGCATACAACTTAAGTTTCTAGAAGGATGCAAGGACCTTGCCTTCTAGACACTTAAAATGACATGGACAAAAGGGACAGCAGCCAAACAGAGCAGTTTGGAGGTGCAAGTGGCACTGGCATGGAGCAGAGTCAGGGACAAGCTACTGGTGGAGCAAGAACAAGAATGTGGCCCTTCCAAGGTCTCATGTCACCCCAACCCTGAAGGTTCTTGACAGACACGTGATGAACACATGAAGTTGAGCTGTCTTCCTCAGAATTTTCACGTCTCAGCCATAGAGGACAGCTTTAGTTTCATTTGAGGAGATAAGCAGCATTCTTGACTGGGGGGACAGCTGGAGTTCAGGAGTTAGGAAAATAAAGAAAGCTCAGAGAGTGAGTTGGCAGAAAGGAAGTGGTGCTCACAGACTCAACTGTCAAGTTACTATCAGGACAACCATGACCACCTGGTGACTAAGGCTCACATTTTTTTTTTGTGTCCTAGGAGCATCTGATCCCAGAGCAGGAGCCTTTAGTCAAGTTCACCTGCCACCAATCATGGTACACTTGAAGCCACCCTTCATTTTCCAAGTCCTTTAGCACTGTGGCCTGCCCTCCCAAGCTGACACCCCTGGAAAAAGTTGTCCAACACTCTGTCATGTCCTTGCGACCTTGGAGCATGTGGGAGCCTAAGTCCCCTAAGCTGGTCCAGGTGAGAGTCCTACTGGTGATATGAGGCCCGCATCTCGGGAACATTCCATTGAGGCGGGGAGAAGAGGCATGCTGAAATTAAGTAGTAGGCACTTGTCTTTAACTCTGTCCCCTTGCCAGGAAATGATGTTTATTTGGGGCCAAAGAAACTCCCCCTACCCCACGAAAGGAGAAGCAGGAATTCCTGGGCTCATCGCAGCAAGTTATCAGGAGCATTATCTTAGGGAAAAATAAATAAAACAACAAATCCACATTTTCCTAGATGACACAGCTCTTGCAGCTGCTTAAACTAAACTCTGAAACCCTTCTCCAAGGCCTGAGGCATAAAATGAAGAGAGGAACTTTGGTATACTGGGCTTTGGGGCACAGCAGGTGTGCACAGCAGCTGAGGAAAAAGCCCCCTAGTTGAATGAGGTCAGGCTGACCTGCATTTCAATTAAGGGCTGACTACATATGGGAAGCAGGTGTTTGCCTTGGGAGGCGTGGTAGATCCTGTCAGCCAGCCTGACTTTACTGCTATTGGTGACTGGCAGGGATAGGGGTGGGACCTAGCTGCTAACTGAGGGAGAGGAGAACCTATGAGAAACCAGAGGCCGGGCTGCTCACCCAGAATGCTTCGCTAAAAAACCCTGCTCTGCCTCTGCTCTGGACACTTGTTAGAGTGTCACCTTCTGCTGGGGGTGGTGGTGGTGGTGGTGGTGGTGGTGGGGTTGTTATATAAAAATCTAAAAGAAAAAGGGGAACGGGGGAACGGAGTACTGGGAAGCTCTCTACAGCTCTGAAGCCCTGGGAAAGAACTGGGGGAGAAACTGAGCTAGAAAGCTAAAGTCCCTTATCTTGGTGGCTTTTAAAGTAGCGGTACAGTCTTGCTGCTTCATCGTCTGGCTAATGGTGCCTGCCTGGTTGCTGCTCACTTTTAGCGTTTTCTGGGAATCCTGTCTCTCCCCTTCCTTGCCTTTCTGATTTGCTTTTACTCAGAACAAGGCTGTTTTCATAAAACTCCTCTCAACTGGGAAGGAAATGCTTTCAACTCCTAGGTAGCTAAAACAAAGCTCTCTTCTACCCCACTTGAAACACCAGCTTGTCTAAAAAATCTTGCTCTACACTGAAGAGTCAATTGGAGACTGAAAGGTGGGCGGTCTATTAAACTCACAGTAGGTTTGAGCTTTTCTTTTTAAAACTAAACACTAGTTCAAACCGGTTTAAGCTAGTGGTAGTCCGGAGGGGTCGTAGCTTAGTGTCGGTTCCCCCAAAAGCCAAATAATCCAAGTTCCAATGTTGTCCAGGTATAGGAAAGCTTATCAAGTTCTTCCACTTGAAAAAACAAGTAGCTTGGATTCAGAAACCGGGTCTTTAGGGGAGATTGGCTTTTCTCTTAGGCTACCTAGTATTTCTCCTTGCAGTAGACTGCTAAAGAATGCCTTAGTAGAAATGGGATCAGCTGGGCTGCTGGGGAAGCCAAAGGGGTCCACATGCTGGAAAGTGTCTTCCGTGCACTCCTCTAAAGAGAATTGCCGAATCGGGGGGAGCAGGGGTATGTTACTTAGAGGATTGCGCAAGGAGCAGTGCTCTGACCACTCCTGGGGTCACGGCAGAGCAGCGCCCCAGTTCTGAGATGGTCACATACCTCTGTTCACTTTAGGAGGGGAAAGCGGGTACGTGTAGTGAGGTGGGAACCAGGAACCATCATGGTCTCTGGGATATTGCATCTACCTCTTACAGCTTGAGTTGCTCTTGAGTGTTTTAAAAAGCAGGGTTCTCCTGGAGAAATGCAAGCACCAACTCCCAGGTGTAGGGCTCAATACAGAATTCTGACCCAAGTGGATCCAGGTGCAGTTACAGACCAAGGAGCTGTGTAGTCGGGATGGGCCCTGTGTCACGGTGAATGCTCAAACAAGCCCAGTTTCTCCTGGGTGACTTCTGTGGGGGAAGTCAGCTATAGCCCAAAGAGTTTCATTTGCCTCAGATCTATACCTAAGAGCATTTACCTGTTCAATGGACTTCTGACAAATGCAGCCACAGGTCCTAAGAACAGCTTTAACATGAGTGATGGCCGAGGTGATGATGGGTACAGGCAAGACCAAAAATCCATACTCCAGACAAATACCCAAAATGGGCAAAAGGATAGGTTCAAGAAGCAGGTGAAACCTGAGTGGCCCAAGCAGGGAGCTCTAAGGGAAGAGAGGTTAAGGTACCTTGGATGAGGCTGATCTGAGGATGAGCCTGTGGAATGCTCGGCCTAGAGGTAGACTTGGAATCCACAGTGCAAAGTTGTGATCCTTGGAAAAGTAGGCGAGTCCTGCCACTATCGGTTCAGCCTGGTGTGAACAAGAGTTGGTCTAGTGATGCAAAGCTTAGCGGAAACTCCAGCTCTTAGTACTTCAGTGAATGTCAGTTCAAACTGGGGGTAACCGAAGGATCATGTTCTGGGTGGTAAAGGGAGTTAGTGGTACCTAACTTGGTGGAACCACTGCTGATGGTGCTAATACAGGGAATTCATAGGCAAACCATGCCAGGACTCGTGGGCTGCAGCTCATCTGCTTGGATGCTGGGTCTGTTTCGATCTGAACATGGGTTAGATACATTGTCAGTGACTATTTTATCTCAGATCTGGCTTTGCATGAGTCTGGAAGAGCAGAGTCCATCCCATAAAGCACACAGAAGGAACTAGCTAGTGAACTCAGTAACTAGGGATTTTTGTTGGATCTTAATTGTGATAACTGAAGCCATCTGGGTTTTAGTTAGTGTTTGTTAAACAGTTGCTGTGATAAAACCTGATCACAAGCAACTTGAAGAAATGGCTTATTTGTCTTACACAGCCCAAGTTTGTCCATTGAGAGAGCCATGGCGGGAATGGAAGGAAAAATTGGTGGAAAAGCCCTGCTTTACTGACTTTACTCCAAAACTTACTGCTTACTCCCTATTACTTCCTTAGCTTCTTTACATAACCCAGGCCACCTGCCCAGGAGTGGTACAATCCCCAGTGGGCCAGGCCCTCCCTCATCAAGCATTAATCAAGAAAATGCCCTACAGACTTGGCCTACAGGCAATCTGATGGGAGATTTCTTTTTCGATGGTTTCCTCTAGCCAATTACCTCAACTTGTCACAAGCTGACCAAGGGGAAAAAATAAAAAGATCCCAGCCTCCACTAGAATCGAACTCCACTAGAATGTTACTGACAGTTGTCTGTTACTGATAGACCTTTGACCAAAAGCAAGTTGGAGGAAATGGTTTATTCACTTGGTTCCATATAACAGTTCATCCTCAAAGAGGGCAGAAACTCAAATAGGACAGCAATCTGGAGGCAGGAGCTGATGCAGAGGCCATGGAGGGGTGCTGCCTACTGGCTTGTTCCTCATGGCTTGCTCAGCCTCTAAGAAAGCACTGGATGGTTCCACCCACATCACTGGGAACTGGGCCCTCCTAGCACTGACAATGCCTTACAGCCAGATCTTCTGGATCTAGCACAGTCCACTTCTGGTTTTGTCTTAGTCTCTAGATTACTTCCCTGCAACATATCCCCTTTGGCAATCTAGCCCCACAAAGGCATCTTTCTGAACTTGGAGCCTATGTGGAAGAGGATGTGGGACCACATTGCCTCTTCCTCACTGGGGTAAACTCCTCAGTCATGCACAAGGAACAGGGACACAAATGTGGTGGTGGGCAGCTCAACTGTCGGGAGCCAGCCCTGGTTAGAAATAAAAGTCTTCTTTACAACCTCCATGCTAAACCACCAATTTAGTCAAGCACCCACCCCTTAGGTTAGTCCAGGACACCTGCCCAGGCCTGAAGGCCTTTAACACCCATTCCTCTCCCTTACTTCCTTTCTTTACTTCCTCCTTTCTCTTTAAAAACTCCTTGCTTATGATGAATAAAACAGACCTTGACAACACATTGCTTGTTCTTGCTCTTTTCTTTCTCTCCCATTTATTATCAGGTTTAGTCTGCCTTGGGAGCCACAAATTACCAGATCCCCGAGGGCCAGGGCACTCAACGCTAGCCTTTTCCTGAAAGGCCTGTCTATGCCTCCTGGTGCACAGAATTCACTGTGCTTGGGGTGGGGGTGTGAGCCCAGCATTCCCGTTGCCTCTGGGCTTCCAATACACGGCACATGATCCTTGAAATAAAAACATGCTATTGCTTATTTTTCCAAGAATGAAAGGGTGAACAGAAAGGCAAGCCAAAAGAGCAGGGCTTGTCATTGCTCTCTGCATTTGAACATTTCTACTCGTACTTGGAGAGGCCCAGAGGAGCAAACTCTGCCTCCGTTTGTTAAGCACACGGACACTAGTAATACATGGGTCCGAGGATTCTATGTACCAAAGCTGGAGGGGGAGTCGCCCAGGAATGTGTGGACATTTTATGAAGAGCCTAGTTAATCAGGAACACTGGAGGACTGGGCAGAATCGCCCAGCCACACTTGGGCTGGTATGAGAGATGCCAACAGAAACTAGGAATGACAAGTGACTGCCTCTTGAGCAGGTTCAAACTTAAGACTAGTGTAGGAAATCCAGAAGGCAATGTCCTGTGATACTAATATGCTTTGGCAGATCTTTGTCTAGGCAGACACTACATTTTTAACTTCCCTGGTGTGGCCTGTTAGGCTAAATAACCACATTAAAACACTTGGTTACAAATGAATGTATGTTCATTTTGAATAATGTATGCAATGTATCTTGACAAGCCCACCTTCTACTCTCCACTCAGACTTGTTCCAGGACATCCTCAACATGCTCTTAAAGATTCCTCTTTGAATGCACTGAGCCCATCCAACTAGTGTTGACAACTGAACATGGGGGTGTGGTCACCCACTAGGGTGTGCCCAAACAGCCCTCCCCAAAAGACTGTTGCCCCTCCCCAAACAGCTTCCAACTGCTAATGTCATCTGAGCTGTGTGGGACTATGCAAGACTGTAACTCTGCTGGGAGTTTTCACTGGCTAGCTGGATCATGTACAGGCAACCTTAGCGGCTCTGAGATCCTGTAAACAACAGACGGGTCCTGTCCAGAAGGAGGAACTCGACAGCATTGTCACTGTCCCTGACCTCCCTGTCCTAAATGTTCCCCTGGGCTTCATGGATGGGGTGAAGATATACAGAGGTGTCCTGTCTTCAGCTGAGCTCTGCTGGTCAGCTATTCTGTCTAAACTGGATGGTTGAGGGGGTGGGGTCATTGCATTTAAAAGCTACCCACCGCAATATGATCTTGACCTCAGTTGAGCAGCACAGATGAGGTACTGTCAGGGATGGGGGAACAGTCTAAGGCATTGTTGATTTTTACCCCCACATCCATCTTGGGAACATGCCCAGGCTTGTAGTCTCTGAAGACCTCCCCATGAGGCTCTGAAGGCAAGTTGGCAGTTCGGTCCTTCACTCTGCCTGAACACTATGCCCTGGAGGATGTAGATTGACCATAGCACTGAGTTGCTGTTCTCCATGATAAGTGGGAGTATGATGATGCACTCTCCTCCTGGGGTCGATAAGATCCTTCAAGCTCATGGGCAGACCTCCCAGCAGCCATACCCAGATGCTGAGCTCCTGGCTTCGTGATGATGGTGCAAACAGTTCAATTCTGCATGTTCTATTTCCATTGGGGGTAATGATGCTGTGTTTTCTCACTCCTGACTGCCTCTGAGCACCAACATTGGAGGACACAGCCCTGTGTTTGATACTCAGGCTTCCTTAAGCCAGCACTTGAGTTTCAGGTGTCGGCATCTGGTCTGAGAGCATGAACTCCAGCCCTTGACCACTTGCTGACTCCTCACAATCTGGGCTTCCATGAGCCCAAGAGTCCTGCACCAAAAGCTACTTATCCAAGTACTTCTGAAGGAGCCTTGCCATGTGAGGGACAGACCATTGTTTGCCAGTCCATCCAGTAGAAGGTATTCATGAATAGCTCATGGAGGCACATGATCAGTTTGGGCGTGTCATTTCAACATGACCTTCAGGAGTGGGCTCAAACTTCTTTCCAGGGCTTCAGTGTGAGCTTGACTAAGGTGTCCCTGGGACGGACATTCACTTTGGAGGTCCCTGTTAACTGAGGCGTATGCCCTTGCAGTATCCTGCCCGGGGCTTTTCCTCTGTTCAGTTGTTTTCTCTGACCACCATCAGGTAAACTGCTCCACTCTGAAGATATTCTGAACTTTTTTCTGGGAGTGAGTTTTCCCAGCCTAGGATTTGGAATATGAACAGAGATTAGGCAGTACCTGTCTAAGGATTCCAAGAAGATAGGATGACAGGCACAGCACATCTTTGCCTGAATTGCTTACCCACTGTATGCTAATTCTTGTCCCCTCTACTTCCTAGGCCTCTATCCAAGTCAGCACTTCCTGCTCACAGGGATAGTCAGCACCCTGAGAGTGGACAATCCCTGCTCTTCAAGCCCTCTATAGGTCCAAGCCTGAGGACAATTGTGGGGCTGTTCATCTGAATTTGGGATTTGAGCCTTTTGTCATGGTCATGGTCGTGTTCTTGTGCTCACTTCCTTTTTTTTAAATGCAAAACTGTTTTATTAGTATCTGTAATGCTAAGGATGGTGGGGAAAATAATATCCAGCTTAAATCCCTCAAACCAGAGAGGGATCACAGCTGAATAGTGAGAACATTGTATGCTCAACACAAGTTCATTCTTCCTTCAACGTTATTGTTCAAAAAGAAATGTATGTGAATATGGTATAAATCTTTAAATCACACAAGGAAATACAGGCCTGGAACACACCTCATCCAGTCCATTATGCTCTGTACTATCCTGACTTTAGATCCTTCCCTGTGTCTATGGTCTTTCATACCCTGATGGTGCTGGGATACAATCCCTACCATTTTCAAATCTCGTTTGTTTCCTGTCCATGGTTGGGCCTTAATTGTTGGCCCTCAGCCGATCAGGAGCCCCTGATTCTCCAGGGACACACCTCTCGTCTGAATCTATGAAACATTGTTTTTAAATAATTCCAAATCCCCTTAAACAGTCATTCTGTGTCTCTAATGCATCACTTGAGTCCTGGCCTTCGTTTCTCAAGCCCAGCAGTAATCTGTCATTTATACCCAACTGGAACATAGTGAGGCCTGCAGTATATAGACACAGTATCCCTGGCAATCTAGACATCTCTGACACACAAAGTAGACCTCCTCTTTTGACTTTTTTTATAGCCAGTAGTATTTCCATGAGATGAGAACAATGTTGGGCAAATATGTCTGGCATGACATTACTGATGCCATCATAGACTTCTTCAGGAGCAGGGTATACCTCCCGGGCCAGGTGTATCAGGTTGGCAGTGTGCTGCAGCAGCTTCTTCAGACTGTACAGAGATAGGAAGTTCTTCACAAAATTCACCTCAACCAGCTGAGAACACTGGCTCAGGGCAGGGAGAAGGACACCAATGTGGAAGTCCATGAGCACATACACTGCAGACATTAAAATTGAGGGGTTGTATCTGTCAGTCTCTCTAGCAGCATTCCTAGAAGTGGATGACTTAAATTTAAAAAGCTGACACCAGTCAGGTCCAGATGTGTGAGCTGATATATGCTTAGATCCTGGGAAAGATACCTCATGTCTGATTCTGATAGCACACAGTGTGTGGTTGGAAAGGTTTCTAAGGGACTCCTCAAGGACCTGAGTACTTGGTCCAGTCTTTAATTAAGGAAGAAAACCCATTCAAATAGATATGCTTGAGCTTGATGAGTTGGGAGACCTGGGAAATGATCTTTCATCTCTTGGTTGCTAATCCATGGAGATGGAGTTTCTGAAGGTTCTCATCTTGCCCTTGTAAGCATTACAAGGGAGCTCATGTCCCAGGGAACAGTCGCCTCCAGTATAGATCTTGGCTCTAATTTCTCCAGCAGCTTTAGGGGGTTAAAGGCAGGGATGGCCCAAATCTTCAGCTTTTCACAGTTCACCTGCAGAACATCTTTTCTCTGCTTGGCCCATCAGTGGAAATACTCTGGGCATTTACAGAGATGCCTGGACTTGAGGAAAAGGTTCATCATCACAGTCACAACCTGCTTTCCCTGTCATATTGGATAACCCACCACTGGTTGGGTCTCACTAACGACATCTGGGGAGCAGACACGATCCTCTATTCCAGCCATTGCATTCCAGAAGTTATGTTGGGCATCCCAAAGATCCAGCACTTTTAGTTTCCAATTCCTAGGTCGATCATTTTGCTTAATCAGCAAATCAAGGCCACCCATCACAGCTTTCAAGATCACCAGATCGGGAATCTTCATTGGGGCTCCCACAGGAAGGCATTGCTGAAGGGCCAGGATGCCTCCATCGCTGTCAGGATGTCTGTTTGCCATGAAGGCGCTTTTCAACAGTGTTGGGAAGAGTTCCATGGGTACTTCCTTCAGAGCAGATATAACCAGAGCTTCATCTTTCAGCAGACTTCTCATTGCCAGCTGCTGGAGTGTGGATGGGGAGCTCCTCCTGAACTTCATATACACAGGAGCTCATGCTCAGGCTCATGCTCAGGCTGAAATGGCTGATCCATGTAGGACCTCTTCCCCATACCTCACACTGCTGCCTCTTTCATGCCTGTCTTCAGTGTGGCTGTGGAAGAAAGCCTGATGCTCTCCTTTGCTTATTTTTGAAGCATAGTTCTGAGATCTCTTGGCAGAGGTCCAAGCCTCTGAACTTGCTGCACTTCAGCCTGTTTCTGGCAATGTTCATGCTTTATACTTGGCCTCAAGTCTTGATAATGTCCATTCATGGAAGACTTCTTAGGCTTTCAATGATATTTCACTTTCTTGGAAAAGTCTCTAGTCTCAAAGACCAGACACTTCCATGTAACTTTGGGGCTTTGGTTTGGGTCTTGTAGGAAACCTGAGCTGTTCAGGTTGGTCTTACCTAAATCAAGACGTGTTTCCAAATGAGAAACCAGACATGTGGAAAATTCTAAATATCCTTCTGTACTCTGCTTGGGGATGCTATATTTCTCAGGACATTGTTCAGATCTCCAGCAGTGTTCTGAGGATGTTGTGCATATGTGAGGTGCATTTTGGGTGTTCCATACTTCATGAATGCAAAAAAGTCCTCAAATGAAATGTGTTGCTTCTCACATTCCTATTTTCCTGGGATCTTCAGCATCAACTTGCTGGATTTGACTAATTTCCTCAGGTAGTGAGAAATTCCTGAGTTCATTCTGAAAGACAACTTAGATTTCCCCCTTTCTCACAAAACTGAAATCCATTTCCCTACAGTCTGGATGTGTCTGGGACAATGTAACTGCAAATTTTCAATTTGAATGTCAACATTCTGGTGTTGTAACGATGACATCCACCCCTGTGTTCAGTAATCAAGTATTCAGTTTGGGTCTTTGGTCATTTATAGAGGTCTACCAATATACGTTGTTTCCCCCATGAATTTTTGGTTCATCCTCCAAAGCTATTCTACCACTCACAGCAGCATGATTTTTTACAAAAGGCACTGGATTTCTTAATTGTTCTGGGGAGGGTTATCATACACTGTGAATGACTGGACCTTATTTGACATGTGGGGGGCCTTCAAGATTCCCCCCCCCCCCAAGAGTTTCCCAATAGTAAAGAGTTGCCTAATTTGTCTGTTGATCTACATTTACTGGTCCAGTGTTAGCCTTTGCTGCATCTTCTACATAATCCAGAATGTTGGGGTCTTCTATTTGGGTTATGCCCAGAATAAATATTTTTCTTGAAGTACATAGTAAGTTTTATTTAAAATATCCAAAATATCATTGTTAGAGTTGTTAGGAATCAGTGGTGGACTCAACAATTGAGACAACTCAATGTAGCTGGCCCAGGAGCAGAATAAAAGGGACATACAATTATCTCAATGATTACAGAGAAAAATCTATTGAACTCAATATTTAGTATAAACTCCTATCTAATTCATAGAGAATGTCTTACATTTGACCAGACATCAGTTTAAAAAGTCATTAAATACTATGCTTAGCCAGGTGTTGTGAGAGAGACCTATAATCAGTGTTTGGGAGCTGAGGCAGAAGCACTAAGTGTCTGTGGCCAGCCTGGGTTATTTATGGATACCATATGTTGAACACCACTAAAACAAAACCATAGCAGAAGCAGGACAATTAGTTCAGGGTCATTCTCAATTAGAGTTCCAGGGCAGCCTGGCCCAGAGCCTGTTTCAAAACAAAATCCCAACAAATCAACAGACACTTGCTGGGCCTTGGTGGCTCATGCCTTTAATTTCATCACTCAGGAGGCAGAAACAGGCAGATCTCTGAGTTGCAGGCCAGTCTGCTCTACAAAGTGAATTACAACATAGCCAGGGCTATACAGAGAAACCCTGTCTGGAAAAAACAAAACAAAACAAAGGACCATGCTTAACAGAGAAACGGGAAATTTTCCCATAAGGGCTATTGAGATTCCTCACTAGCACAAGTGGGAGGTTATCCTGTGAGAACATAGAAATTGGAGGCTCAGAGAGAGGAAACTCGTATTTGAAGGAATCTACTCATTTGCTGTGGCAGGGGTGTTAGACCTCTCAAGACTTGGGCGACGAAGAGTCATTGGGACTACACAGCTGCAGGGACTGGAATAGGGACAAAGGGCAGTAGGAAAGTAATACTTAGAGAAGGTGGTGATGGGAAAGCCATGGTTTGTGACATTATAAAAGGAGACAGTGTCAGCCTCATAGTCTAAGAAAACCCCGATGTGGCAGGTGGCACTGTCATGGAGAGGAGCAAGGAGGTGAAAGAGTCCTCATAGGCTCTGTACTCATGCTTATGCTGCAACCCAATCACCCAGTATCTGCTCTGGGGCTGATACCTTGAGTAGGCATTCTGCTTGCCCGGATACTGGCTGAAAGAGAACATGGGTTCCACCGGGTTACTGCATACACCCAGGATCCACGCTGTCTTGGTCATATCCAACTCCCAGTATTTTCCTGAGAAGTACTGAGAGCCCAGGACACTAGTCATAATGTTCCGAGGAACACTTGGTGCTTGCCCGTGGGTGTCAGGAGAGGGGTCTGCCTTGGAGATGCACCCCTGGTATGAAGTTTGTTGGCACTGTAGATGTTGGTCCCCCATACCTGGCGAGTGGCCTTGATTCATCTCCGTTTGGTATGTTTGTGACTTCTGCTCAGGTGGAACTGTGTTTCCCTTGAGTCAGCCCTGAGCTTTGTGTGGGGAAGACTGAGGAAAGGGAGGTTTTGGTTGTTGGGCTCAGCTCCTGGTTGTTGGAGACTGAGAGGGCCACCCTTGAGTGGAGAAAATACACAGGAGCCGGCCTGTGCTGTGTCTTTAATGCCTTATGCTCCTGATCGGAGAATTGACTATTGCTCTGCTCTGAGCTTTTCTTAAAGCACCTGCTCTCACTGCCAAATTCAGGAAACTGACTCCCGAGTGGAGATTCGACACAGAGGACACAGCTTATCCAAATCCAACAGGGACTAAGAGCTGAGTGATGTTTCAGGGTGAACTGTCAGGCTCAGCATATGTCCCAACCTAGCACTTGTAGTTTGGGGTCAACATAGGACTCCAGGGCTGGGCTAGGTACCAGATCTTGGTTTCCTTGAGGGGGCTGGTTTCAGAGGTCTCAGCCTTCTTTAAGTGGAGGGGAGTGGCTCAGGATAATGGGCTGGGACAAGTGTAAACATCAGAAATTAGAAGCCAGCCTGTGTGGATTCATCAGCTCCTCAGCCTGGTGACAGATGATCCTGAAGGTCTTGTTTGAGGGCTAAGGGTTCAGAGTTAAAGGACATAGGCAGCTTATGCTTCATACATGTCTAAGAATAGACAGAAGTCTGTCCTATGTTTTCCTAACTCCATCCTCATTGGGGAAGATCTTCTCTGTATTTGCATCTCTCTTGGTTAATGAATAAAACACTGATTAGCTAGGTAGGAAGTGACATAGCTGGGCAGATTCAGAATATAAAAAGGGAGAAGCAGGAAATTGCTCTCTTCTGTCTATTCTCTCTCTACAGACATGCTGAGCAGTCAACATGTAGGATGCCAGAGGAGTAATCGGTCCCTGGACCTTTCCTCGGTAAAAGACCATGTGGAAGACATAGATTATTAGAAATGGGTTAACTTAGACGAAGGTAGCCAAATAAGTCATAGCCAACAGACTCATACTTAATTTTATATTTTCATTTGGGGTTGATGTGGCTATGGTTCCAGGCAGGCGGGAAGAGCTCACATTACAGCGTCTGGTAGCCACAGATGGCTGACAAGATGGAGGTCAACTGATGCCTGCCTTTTTCTGTCTCCAAAACTGAACTTGAGGCTGGCATGGGGGACTTAATTATGTGTCTTGTTTCACAGTGTCTTGAAGGGGAGGGACTTTCACTCTCCTGTTTCTCTACTTTTGTTCAAGTAGTGAGCAATTTCAATGTTTTCTATGGGGCGATTTAAAAAAAATTTTTTTAAAAGTTCTCAACTTTCATTTGTGCATGGGAAATCGTCCAGTTGCAAGGGAAATTAGGGGGAGTATAACAGTATTTCTTTGGTTTTCTTTTTTGAGATATGAGGCTCATCTGGCCTTTATTGAATATAGTGCAGTTGGGGGTGTCTAAAAGTTAGGCCAGCCAACCCTACGATAGCTCATCTGACTGGGTTGTGTTCACCCTGAAACATCACTCAGCTCTTAGTCCCTGTTGGATTTGGATAAGCTGTGTCCTCTGTGTCGAACTCCACTCAGGAGTCAGTTTCCTGAATTTGGCAGTGAGAGCAGGTGCTTTAAGAAAAGCTCAGAGCAGATCAATAGTCAATTCGAAAGATCCCAGGGAAAGTGAAGCTAAGTAGCCAAGACCCCAAGTTTCCCCAAATGTGTTCCTTCGTGCATTGTCTGCCTACTGCCTGGGGAGAAGCAAGGTGCTCTGAACACTGAGATGCCATGCTTGAAGAAACATGGACATTTGGCAGACCCTCCTGCCATGGACTTAATTGAAACCATGGGGGTCACAAGTTGAAACTAGCAATGCAGAAGCATGGCCGCAATGGGCCCCCATCTGGAGACTACTGGTCAGTCCATGAGCTACAAATTAATGATCGGGGTGGCAGGAATGAGACTCCTTATGATTCACAACAGATCTCACAAGTGTCTGATCTCCAGAGAAGATTCTAGAAGCTGTGCCCCCACCCATAGGAAGTTTTGCTCACCTTGACGCACCTTGACGCGGGAAGTTTTATTCAGTTGGGAAGCCTCTTTAATTTTTTTGGCCTCCCTGTCCTTCATTGCATGGGACCAAACTTCTTTCCTTAGCACTAGCTACCTGCTGCCACAGGGACTGTGACTTTGGCAGCTAACCGTACTGCTATTTATGATAGATCTCATGTTGTAGTAGAAATACACTACTTGGGAACAATGGGAACAACGGTGAGATCCTGGTTCCCAGTCTCATGTAAGGGTTCATGAGCAGCCATGATAGTCTGGAAAGTCCTAGAATAGAATGAAGGAGTATAGACTTCCTGGGAGACTGAGACATTAGTTCCAGACAGGGTGGGTGACTAAAACCACTGCCAATGTTTCATCTGGATTCTGTGGCAGAGCTTGTCAGTGCTGTTAGTCAGGCTGCTCTGGTATCTTCTGTGACTGGATTGGGGAGAAGCATTCTCATGGTAATTCTTCCCAGGCAGCAAACACAGACTCCCTTTCTCAACTATGCCATTCTCCTCTCTTTGGAAATTTCATTGTGTGGTTTCTTTGGCCATCTTGGTGGCTCCTTTGATGGCCATCTTGGGTTTCTTAGAAATTGGCTTCATTTTGGCTTCAAGAGATGTTTGGGACATTCTTGTTCTGAATATGAATTTTGCTGGAGTCTCGAGTAGACTTCAACTTTCTTGCCGTCTGTACTCATGATAGCAGCACCATTTCTAAAGTGTTCTGGGTCACCTCAGTTAAATAGGAGGAAGGATGTACGGCAGGGGTGGGTGGTGTTTTAGCTTGGATACTGAGGATTTGATATCCTTAGAAGATGCCATGGGGAGTGGAACTTGTGGCTTTTGGCCTATGGTTGAAGAAACGACTGATTTCTGGTGGTAGTGGTATGGTGACTTCCTCCTCAGGAGCTGGGAGCAGTGTTGAAATTACTCCCTTCTCATTGAATTCTTTGGGAAAGCTCCGTAAACGCTTAAATGAACTTGGCTGTCCAAACAGTTGATGTTTATGCTGGAGGAACCTCTATCCAGAGCCATGGAGAGGCATCTGCAGGATACAGTGTATGGGTGAATTCAACTTCTTATTGGAGACAGGACCCCAGTAGTGGTGTGCTCCAGGAGGGCAGGAAACTAGTTTCCTAATGGGACAGGGCTCATGGTGTAGAAATACTTCTTGGGAATAATGGGAGTGTTGAGTTACCATGCTGAAATCCTGGTTCCCAATCTACTTGTATGTGTTCAAGAGGGGTCATTTGATTGCCTGTAGGAAGTCCTCCAAGAGAAGTGGAGGTGTGTAGACTGTTCAGATCATGCAGCACTCTCTCTTCATGGCTCTTAAGAAATGAGGATACTCATGTGACCAAGAACCTGAATTCCCCCAACATCTGTGAGAGTCATTTTAACTTTCCAGATTCATAAAACAGGAAGGAAGTGTCTCCGTGATTCACAGGACTCATTGATCCATGTTAAATAGACCCCCTAAAGGTTGTCAGTGAATTTAGTACAAGTATTGCTTTGTTCTCCAGGGTTTTGGATACTAGAAAGTAGCTGTTCTTCACCCCCAAAGCAGATCATCTCACCATGCCTACCTGCTAGGTGTCCCTAAAAATCATTTGGTCCTAACATCCTAGTTAGACATTCTTTGATCTGTCTACTCTGGCTGTTTCTAAGCACTTTAAGACGTCTGTCATGTGAGCTGCCCAGTGCCAGTACCAGGTCGTCTGTGTGTCCAAATGGCTATGAGTGTCCTTTGCTTTGAGCATTTCTATCCATTAGGAACACCATAGAGCCTGTGACAAGAGCATAAATACAATTAAATGACACAAGTGGAAAGAGGGAGAGGAGAGCCAGGGCCATGTCTGTAGGAAGGAATTTGTTTCCACTCAGGGCACGAGACTTGATGCATTCATCTTTCTTGATGCCTTCAAACTCGCTTCTTACATGCTGCTTTTGAGACTTTTTTCTTTAAGGTCTGATGTATAGGTATGGTGTTTAGTTTTATGCAGTTTGAGGTCAGGTGCTCTGACCTTTGTAGCCACCTGTCCTTCCCTGTTGTAGGAGCCTTAGTATGTAGGCATGATCACAGCCAACACTGACAACTCCCTAACATTCTCCTCTGGGAGCGGGACTCAACAGACTAACCTTCCAATCATGCTTGTTGTCAATGACCAGGGCACATCTTGAAGTTATCAAGTCCTCCAAGTGTGCCATCTAAGACCGCTCATTCCAGAGACTGCCCTGGGATCCTTCCTATTGCTACTTCTTGCTATAGAAGCACCTCCTATACTTAGGTCATCTTATGTACTTGCCAAGAAGCCAATGTGCTTCAAGACAACACTATTAACACTTGTGTGGCAGGTATGTCGTGAAATGACCATCTCCTAATGAGAGTTTGCCTTCCTTGTCCATACTTCTCATTGCCACTAACTTGGTCATCTTAAATGGCTCTTCGGGGACTCAGGTGAGTGAAAAATGTGGACCCTATGTTGTGGTTAAACCTAGTCATATGTGACAAAGCCCAAGAATTCCCTTGAGCTGTGTAGGTGCTGAATGAAGACTAGTTGCTCTCACTTGTCCATGTTTTCATCCCTGTGTTCCTGACTTCAGTGACCCCTGCTGGGATTCATGCTCATTTTGCAATGGCCTAGCTGGACCATGCCCTGTTAGTGCCCCATCAGTGGAGAGCATCAGGGACATGTGTGTAAATCGAGCACTTTAGGGGTAGAATTGACTCTGGCTCAGTTCCACTCTATCTGGGTTGTATTCTGAGTCATTCCAATGTGGATACTTGTAGCTTGTCTGGATGGGTTTGATCAGGGTTCTGTATTAGTGTGGGTTCCCGGGCTCCTGTCTTTCACATGGGCAGTCTCCATGAATGAGATGGGGAGATAGCCTAAGGATCTTGTCACCAGGGTCCCTGTTGAAGAGCTTCTGTTCTGCTGTATCTCTGGCCTTGGTGTTTCATTTTGATTCTACACCAGTGGCTGTGAAGCACACAGAATCCTACTTCTGTACTAAGATTGTGGCAGGGCCCAAATTCCTGGTTACCTGTTCTTGATCTTAAGTTTTTAATTCCTAAGATGGAGTCTATGTCCCTTGCTGTCCCACTGAAACTCGATTGGAAAATGGTGGCCTTAAACACTCAGATTTGAATGCGGCCTGATTCCTGCCTTTAAGGTTGTACTCTACCATGACCAGATAGGAATCAAAAATATGTGTGTTAATATCACAGTACTTTAACAACCTCTTCTTGTGTCATTTCAAACACTTTGGCAAGATAGCCTAGGTGTGAATTCACACAACTATCCTCCTCCAAGCTCCTCAACACACATTAGGCAGAAGGTATTTAGCCACAATATTCCAGCCACACTGGACTAACATAAACGGTCTCAAAACTTGTATATTTAGCATATTGCAAATACCAATTAAATTAGAATTACTCCCTGAAGATATTTCTAACTCTGACCATAACACTCGGGGGAAAAATTGTAAATGGAGACACCTTTTTTTATGACCACTACCTGGCCTAAATTACACAAAAGCTTATGAATACAAAATGATCAGGCCTATAGCTTAGGCTTATTACTAATCAGTTCTAACAACTTAAATTAACTCATGTCTATTAGTGTATATGTTGCTCCTTGTTTTACCTGTCCTCTAACGTTGTGCTTCTTGGCGAATGTTTACGTCTCTGGATTTTTCAGTTTGGCTTTACCAATAGCCTTATACCGCCTTGCTATTACCCAAATTGGCTTCTTTATCAACAAGTGAGTAATACGTATTCAGTGTACTGAAGATTGCCCCACAGCACAAACATAGGCAGCTGACTCGAACATTCCTGGCCAGTGTGGGCTGCATGAAGTTAGACACCATCTTAAAAGATAACCAAAGCAGATGAGGCGATGACACCATGTAATCCCGGCAATGTGGGACAAGGTTCAGGGGTATAGCCCTTGAGACAGGCTGCTCTGAAAACAATGAAACCGAGTCTCAATCTGTACAAATTAAGTTAGCAAGTGAGGAAAACACTGCATCCCAGAAGTGAGGGTCAAAGCTACTCCCATCTGTGAAACCCAGGCCAAGATCTGGGGAAACACTGGCAATGGCATCTGTAGGAAATATACCAGTGTCCTGCCTCTCCACTGCTGCTCCTTAAAAAAAAAAGCCACAGGCTTTGTCAGTAACTTTGAAATGTCCCCTCAGGAGCCTGCATAGCCAGGTAGGGAATCCAGCCAGGCTAGCTGAGGCAAAGGAGGCAACATCCCCAGAAAGCTGGATGGAGCTAATGCATTCAGAAGGACTCCACACCAGATGTGGACTTTCATCTGCAGGCACCAATTCTCCCAGCCTAATAGACACAGCATGTCCTGAGATCAGGCCTATAAAGCCACCACTTCATGGCTGTAGGCAGGTCTTGGCCCAGATCAAGAAAGCCAAATAATGCAGAGTGGGAAGGGCTCAGTGACATCAGGGTCTAGAGAGGTCTCAAATGCATGGAGGTCTTCACTGAAGACATGAATGACAGCTGAGCCTGAACATTCTATGGCTGGGATTGGGTTGACTGGTGATCTCCTTGGGCTTCCAGCTGCCTGGCTTAAGTTCGTTCTGCTTTGAAAAGTCAGATGGTCTGGCTTCAGACACCAGGTCACCAGAGGGGACAGTCCCTCATGCCCAATTCCCTCTTAAGCTCCCTGGGAACCAGGAGTTAAGTTGTTACAGAACCTTTTGTGAGCTGTGACCAGCTGGCCTGCAGCAAGAGCCACACAGTAAGTGGACTGCAATGTGTCTTCATTTGGAGAGAATCAAATGGGCTTGGGGAATGGGAGCCGTGGATGGTCATTAAGGCTCCTCCTGCATTGAGGAGTGTCTTCCACTAGGGTGCTTCAGACCTCCTTCCCTGAAATCCGCTTAGAGCCAAATTTGTCTTAGGCAAGACTGAGGAAAGGCAGCCGCTCCTAGTGGAGTGGTTTAGCTCCTTGAGATTGAGAAGGGGCCACCGTTGAGTGGAGAATATACCCAGCCTGCACTGCAGCTTTGATACCCTCATCCTCCTTTATTGTGGATTGATGATTGCTCTGCTGTTTTTCCTTCAGTCTACTGAGGCAGAGGCTGTCACTTCTGTTAATCAGGCTGCCCTGCTCTCTTTTCTCTACTTACATCTTCCAAAACCCAAAAGAACATTTTTTTCATGTGTAGGAATCTGTCCTTTCCTGACTG
This sequence comes from Cricetulus griseus, assembly GCF_003668045.3. Lineage (NCBI taxonomy): Eukaryota > Metazoa > Chordata > Mammalia > Rodentia > Cricetidae > Cricetulus > Cricetulus griseus. The sequence continues at coordinate 257,028,085 of NW_023276806.1, forward strand.
AGTCTCAGGCTGAGATCTCTAAGTTGTGGTGATTGTGATGAGAGTACAGACTGGTTCCAAAGTGTATGAGATTAAGAATGATAAACCAGGGTGATTAAGAATAACAAAGCCAGGGTTTTATAAACACTGGTCAATGATGATGTCCACTTCAAATTCAGTACCCTATCATATAATTTCATAAAGACTACTCATGAGACACTAGGAAATTACTTAACAGTTGTTTAGCCCTTAGAAATTGAGGACATGATTTTGGTCAGAAGACTGAATAGTGTTTTACAAGTAAATCCTGACAACTATAAGCAGTAAAAGTTAGTGGCATTGATGTCAGAGCTCAGCCTGTGGTTAAGAGCAATTGCTGCTCTAGAAAAGGACCTGCTTTCAGGTCCAGCATCCTGTTGTGGCTCACAACTGTGAGTTCCATTCCGTGGGTAGGATGTCCTAGCCTGGACACGATACACAAAGCTTACAGACCCTGCAGGCAGAACAGTCTCGTGACAATTTTCTTTAATTAAAGGGGAGCACTGAAAACCGCCACAACATATTACAGTAAATGCTGAAATGAAGACTTGCCTATTTAAACAACTAATATTTTTGTTGGAGGATCCTCGGTATAGAGCCATGGAGAGGGACTTCAGGATATAATGAAATGGGGGGAATCAGCTGCTTGTTAATTGGAGAGAACCCTCTCTTGTGAGTGCCTTTAGACCTCAAATTCAGAACACAGGAATGTAGTGTCTCCTCCATACCGCACAAGACTGGCTGGTCTATGTGAAATGGACCCATGAAGGTCACCATTATTTGGAGAGTGGTTACTGCAGGGAGACACCATAACCACGCCTCCTAAGGTCTGGCTACAGGTGTGCCTGCATGGTCAAGGTGACGTCCAGAATGACCCCGCATGGGCTCTTAAGCGACCACGAGCACTTGGAACCCCCTCTTCTGCTGCCCCATCTCCCTGGCCTCACTGCCCTGGCTTGCGTTTGGCTGGTGTTTATCTGAATTAAAGATATCTTGAATCTATAAGCATTTTTCTTCACTTGGCTCCCAAAGAAATACACAACCCATTCCGACTCTGTGCAAGCCCGCTTGAGCCTCTGCTTTCTGCCAGGAAAGGCTGCCCAGCCCAGAAGCCCTGCACACTTGCCAGTCTACCAGAAAGAACCTGCAGAAGCGCCGGGTCTCTGCGCCACAGCGGATCTTGGTATCTCCACCCACACATACATGGAGACACTACGTGTGCACACACAGTAAGTAAACTGGGCTTGTGCTGAGAAGCCCGTGCCGCCTGGAGCTATACTCCGTGCATGCTACTGCTGCTGTCCGCGCTCACACAGGGTACAGCGAACAGCAAGGAATGCCACCACAGCTTCCAGCTGCCTGCTAGCCACATGCGCGCACCAGCGGCCCGAAACCAAACCCAGAAAGTTTTTCTTTCTGTGCAGGCCGCTTGGTTTCTGTGGTCTGCAGCCGCTGGTGTAACAACCGCCCATCCTCCACCGAAACCGCTGGCTGCAGTGCCCTCGCCCCACGCTATCATTCCAAGTTCCAGGTCCCGAAACTTCAGTACAGCTCAGCTGCCCACCACACCGTTTCAGCCACGAACCCCTACCCAGCTACACCCGCCAAGCTTGGTCTCCACCAGGTACCGTCCAAAGGTTTTCCCATACCTAGTAAAAACGCATCCCCAATCCATCCTTCACACTCCAGATAAGGGTTTTTCAGGAAATTTCAGGTCCTTCTCAAACTAAGTGCATCTCCGCCACCTTCTGGTCAAAAGTGGTTACTGCATCTGGAGTTAATGCTACTGGTAAATATGCCCCAATACTTATCATTGCTCTCGATGGGTAATGTTTTCACTTATTTAAATTCAATGTTCGAGGAAGAGGTTGATCTGCTAAATATTGGCCTATATGCTTTATTAGCTGCCAATGTGTTATTATGCATATTATCATTAGCCAGAGGCCTCAGGAACAGGGATAAAGCTAATTTCACCACCTGCCTACAGGACATGCTTTACGTAATGAGGTTTTGGAGACCAGACTGACCCATGATACATTTATGAAGCATGTAGAACAGAAGCTAGATGATAGGCTTTACTCTGTTTTATACAATACGGGCAGAACTGTCTACCACCCAAGTTGAAATGCAGTGTGTTCATGATAAGATAAACGCAGAGAGATGCTCCATTTCAGAGGTGTTAGAGGCTAGGCGGTCAGAGGACTGAGATAAACTAAAGAATATATGTAACCACCTGGAAACTCAGATAGCCTCTTTGGATACGAAGATGCAAGATACCCAGGATAGTTGTAAACAATTAGCTCATCCGGACACACAAAGAGCCTCTGTGTCCTGTCATTTGGATACTAATATGCGAGATAGCCAGGATAGGTTTAAACAACTGGATAATGCCATTAAATCAATGGCTGAAAAATACGAGAGGGTAGATGATAGAGTTAAATCTAAGTTTCAAAGCTTGCAAGATGAATTACAGAACAGAGCTAACAAACTAGAAAGGTTTATCAAGTCAATTGCTGAGGCAAATCATGACCTTGATTCTAAATTTCAATTCCTGGATGGCAGTCTCCATGCCACCCAGATGCTAGCTAGGGATGAACGTCTTAAACACCTAGAAAAGCATATAGAACAGCAGTCACAGCAATTCATAGACTTGCTATCATGCCTTGAATCTTTCCTGATTAGTGAGATTGGAACTTCACTTGGGGACATCCTTGCTAGGCTCAAGGATCGCTTGGAGGGCGAGGAAATGGAATGTGCTCCACTCTGAGGCACCTACTCCACACAGGTATTTCAATCATTCTAAAGTCATTACACATACACCATTGGTCTACCCAGCAACATTGGTAGAAAAGCCACCAACTAAGAACCCCCCCCCCAGTGACAGGTGGCTTAGTATGGCAGCCTATCCAGTTCAAGGATCTGACGCATATTAAAGAATCGGTTGTCTCATATGGTCTTCATAGCCCATATGTAAAACAGCTATTACATCCATGGGCCACCTTTAACAGGCTGACACCCGCATATTAGGTAGGACTGGTGTCAGCTGTCCTTGAGAATACTTGTCAAATCGAATGGAAGGCATTACTGAGGGAAGGAAAGCTTCTAAAGCGTCAAGCCATTAGAGACGGTCTTGATGCGCCTCTTGAAAAAAATCCTAGGAGAAGGTATTTATGCTGACCCACAGGTTCAGGCTGAATATGACGACCATATACTGTCCTTATGCAGGAAAGCAGCACTAAACGCATGGGAAAAGGTTCGTGAGCCAGGGGAAGCTTATACCAGAATAGAACAGAGACAAACAGAACTATTTCAGGACTTCTTAGACTGGTTGACCAGAGCAGTAGACTAGCAAGTAACAGATCCAGCAATAAGACATTGGATTGTGTATACATTAGCTTATGGCAATGCAAACCCAATATGCAAAAGAATACTTTTGCCTTTGAAGATCAGGTCAGCTCCACTAGAAGAATGGGTTTTGCATACTGCCAACATCGACTATAATATGCAAGATGCTGGAATCTGGGCAGGAGAAGCTATCCCAAGAGGTTTCAAAAGGCGACAGGAGATTAAGAGTCCCAGAGATGAGGACAGAAGGGCTTAGGAAGGAGAAACACCTTACAGGGATTGATATACGTACCAAGAGGCCAGGGTTCATCGCTCCTATGAACCAGAGCCTCGGGTAGGAAGAGTCAACTCCAGGAGCCCATGGGAGTTTCAGGAAAATAGATGTTTCAGCTGTAGTAGGATGGGACAAATGAGGAGAAACTGTAGGCAAAGAAATTCTAACGATCCCTCACGCGAAAGGCCACTGCCTTCTGGGTTGTGTAGGAGATGTGTGAAGAGCAGACACTGGACTAATGAGTTTAGATTGACCAGGGACATGCAAGGGAACCCATTAAGGCCGGGAAACTCCAAACCCCACATCGAAAAAGGTTCGGTTGTTTCCGGTAACCATAGAAGACAATCTGTCACAGGATGAATAGATAGTCCATCGTCTTTTATGAAATATGACAATGCCATAGATGGTAGTTTGGCTAGCGACAAAGAATAAGGTAAGACTGGACAAGACGAAATGCACATATGTTGGCAGACCTCAAAGAAAACCGACCTCACTTACGGATACAAATTAATGATAAAATTATTAACGGGATAGTAGACACAGGTGCTGATGTCACTATCATTACCCACAAGTCCTGACCGAAGGAATGGCCACTCAGGGAAGCGAATGTACAATTTGTGTGTATTGGAGCACTATCTACAATACAACAGAGTATCTGCTCAGTGGTCTGCATTGGACCAGAAGGACAGAAAGGGAGACTAAAACCTAACGTGGCAAATGTAGCTATAAACCTCTGTGGTCGTGATCTCTTACAGCAATGGAAAACTCAAATTAACATCCCTCCAGTGTCACACACAAATTATAGACAATCTCTGGATAGTAGAAAAGATCGGGTAAGATGCTATGGGAAATGTTTACCAACCATCCAGGCTGTACAGAAACTAAATACAAATGACAAATGATAGACCGGCCATAAAAATGGCTTACAGATGAACCTGTCTAGATAGGGCAATGGCCTTTGACAGCTGAGAAGCTAGAGGCCCTAGAAAAGTTAGTACAAGAACAGCTAGAGGCTGGACACATAGAGGAGTCTACCAGCCCTTGGAATTCTCCTCTATTTGTTATCAAAAAGAAGTCAGGTAACTGGAGAATGCTGACAGGCCTGAGAGCCATAAATAAGGTAATTCAGCCTATGGGCTCTCTACAAGCTGGAAGGCCATTGCCTGCCTTAATATCTAAAGGATGGCCAATCATAGTTATTGACCTGAAAGACTGTTTTTTCACTATACCATTACAAGAAAGTGATAGAGAGAAATTTGCATTTACTGTACCAACTCCTAATAACTCACAGCCAGTTCGGAAATATGAATCACCAAAGGTTGCCATTCAAGTCAGAATGGTCACTCATGTTCTACAGTGTTCAGACACTAGACCTGAACTGACTGACCATTCTTCACACATTAAATAGTTCTCAGTGCATATCAGTGTGCATGTGTGTGTTTGTGATGAAGTCTCCTGAGATTATGAAGGCTGACCTAATGACTACATTATCTATTTAACTGTCTGGTACAATTGGGAGGTGGTTAACAATAGGAGGGTCCTTTCCAGAGGAGCAGGGTCCTGAAGGTATGTCCTTGCAGTATCCTGCCCAGGGCTCTTCCTCTGTTCAGTTGTTTTTTTTTCTGACCACCATCAGGTAAACTGCCCCACTCTGAAGATATTCTGAACTTTGTTGGGAGTGAGTTTTCCCAGCCTAGGATTTGGAATATGAACAGAGATTAGGCAGTACCTGTCTAAGGATTCCAAGGAAGTTAGGATGACAGGTGCTGCCCCAAATGCCTCTTTTCCTGAATTGCTTACCCACTGTCTGCTAATTCCTCTCCCCTGTCCTTCCTAAGCCTCTATCCATGTCAGCACTTCCTGCTCACAGGGATAGTCAGCACCCTGGGAGTGAACAATACCCTTCAAGCTCTCTGTAGGTCCTAGCCTGAGGACAACTGTGGGGCTGTTCATCTGAATTTGGGATTTGAGCCTTTTGTCACGGTCATGGTCATGTTCTTGTGCTCACTTCCTTTGCTTTTCTTTTTCCATGCAAAACTGTTTTTATTAGAATCTGTAATGCTGAGGATGGTGGGGGAAATAATATCCCACTTAAATCACTCTCAAAACAAGAAAAGGGATCACAGCTGAATAGTGAGAACATTGTATGCTCAACACAACTTCATTCTTCCATCAACATTATTGTTCAAAATCCTCTGACTTCAGATCCTTCCCTGTGTCTATGGTCTCTCATACCCTCATTGTGCTGGGATACAATCCCTACCATTTTCCAATCTTTTCCTGTCCATGTTTGGGCCTTCATTGTTGGCTCTCAGCCCATCAGGAGCTCCTGATTCTGCAGGGACACACCTCTCTCTTGTCTGAATCAATGAAACATTGTTTTTAAAGAAATCCAGATCCCCTTAAACAGTCATTCTGTGTCTCAATGTATCACTTGAGTCCTGGCCTTCGTTTCTCAGAGCCCAACAGTAATCTGTCATTTATACCCAACAGGAACATAGTGAGGCCTGCAGTATATAGACACAGTTTCCCTGGCAATCTAGACATCTCTGACACACAAAGTAGACCTCCTCTTTTGACTTTTTTTATAGCCAGTAGTATTTCCATGAGATGAGAACAATGTTGGGCAAATATGTCTGGCATGACATTACTGATGCCATCATAGACTTCTTCAGGAGCAGGGTATACCTCCCGGGCCAGGTGTATCAGGTTGGCAGTGTGCTGCAGCAGCTTCTTCAGACTGTACAGAGATAGGAAGTTCTTCACAAAATTCACCTCAACCAGCTGAGAACACTGGCTCAGGGCAGGGAGAAGGACACCAATGTGGAAGTCCATGAGCACATACACTGCAGACATTAAAATTGAGGGGTTGTATCTGTCAGTCTCTCTAGCAGCATTCCTAGAAGTGGATGACTTAAATTTAAAAAGCTGACACCAGTCAGGTCCAGATGTGTGAGCTGATATATGCTTAGATCCTGGGAAAGATACCTCATGTCTGATTCTGATAGCACACAGTGCGTGGTTGGAAGGGTATCTAAGGGACTCCTCAAGGACCTGAGTACTTGGTCCAGTCTTTAAGGAAGAAAACCCATTCAAATAGATATGCTGAAGCTTGATGAATTGGGAGACCTGGGAAATGATCTTTCATCTCTTGGTTGCTAATCCATGGAGATGGAGTTTCTGAAGGTTCTCATCTTGCCCTTGTAAGCATTACAAGGGAGCTCATGTCCCAGGGAACAGTCGCCTCCAGTATAGATCTTGGCTCTAATTTCTCCAGCAGCTTTAGGGGGTTAAAGGCAGGGATGGCCCAAATCTCCAGCTTTTCACAGTTCACCTGCAGAACATCTTTTCTCTGCTTGGCCCATCAGTGGAAATACTCTGGGCATTTACAGAGATGCCTGGACTTGAGGAAAAGGTTCATCATCACAGTCACAACCTGCTTTCCCTGTCATATTGGATAACCCACCACTGGTTGGGTCTCACTAACGATATCTGGAGAGCAGACACGATCCTCTATTCCAGCCCATGCATTCCAGAAGTTATGTTGGGCATCCCAAAGATCCAGCACTTTTAGTTTCCAATTCCTAGGTCGATCATTTTGCTTAATCAGCAAATCAAGGCCACCCATCACAGCTTTCAAGATCACCAGATCGGGAATCTTCATTGGGGCTCCCACAGGAAGGCATTGCTGAAGTGTCAGGGTGCCTCCATCGCTGTCAGGATGTCTGTTTGCTATGGAAGGCGCATTTGAACAGTGTTGGGAAGAGTTCCATGGGTACTTCTTTCAGAGCAGATATAACCAGAGCTTCATCTTTCAGCAGACTTCTTATTGCCAGCTGCTGGAGTGTGGATGGGGAGCTCCTCCTGAACTTCATATACACAGGAGCTCAGGCTCAGGCTGAAACGGCTGATCCATGTAGGACCTCTTCCCCATACCTCACACTGCTGCCTCTTTCATGCCTGTCTTCAGTGTGGCTGTGGAAGAAAGCCTGATGCTCTCCTTTGCTTATTTTTGAAGCATAGTTCTGAGATCTCTTGGCAGAGGTCCAAGCCTCTGAACTAGCTGCACTTCAGCCTGTTTCTGGCAATGTTCATGCTTTATACTTGGCCTCAAGTCTTGGTAATGTCCATTCATGGAAGACTTCTTAGGCTTTCAATGATATTTCACCTTCATGGAAAAGTCTCCAGTCTCCAGAAATGTAGTGACCATTTTCCATGTACCTCTGGGTCTTTGGTTTGGACCTTGTAGGGACATCTGAATTCTTGGAAACCTGATCTGTTCAGGTTGGTCTTGCCTAAATCAAGATGTGTTTCCACATGTCTGGTTTCTCATTTGGAAAATTGTAAATATCATTCTGGACTCTCTGCTTGGGGACACTATATTTCTCAGGACATTGTTCAGATCTCCAGCAGTGTTCTGAGGATGTTGTGCATATGTGAGGTGCATTTTGCGTGTTTCATGAATGCAAAAAAAATGTCCTTAAGATAAAATGGGGGCACTTCTCAAAATTCCTATTTTCCTGGGATCTTCAGCATCACCTAGCTGGATTTGACTAATTTCCTCAGGTAGTGAGAAATTCCTGAGTTCATCCTGAAAGACAACTTAGATTTCACCCTTTCTTAGAAAAGTGAAATCCATTTCCCTTCAATCTGGATGTGTCTGGGATATTGTAACTGCAAATTTTCAATTTGAATGCCAACATTGTGTTGTTGTAATGATGACATCCACCCCTGTGTCTAGTAATCTTCAAGTATTCAGTTTTGGTCTTTGGTCATTTATAGAGGTCTACCAATATGCGTTGTTTCCCCCATGAATTTTTTCTTCATCCTCCAAAGCTGTTCTACCACTCACAGCAGCATTTTTTTTTTTTTTTCAAAAGGCACTGGTTTCCTAATTGTTCTGGGGAGGGTTGTCATACACTGAATGACTGGACCTTATTTGACATGGGGGGACTTCAAAAGCCCCCCCCAAGAGTTTCCCAATAGTAAAGGGTTGCCTAATTCGTCTGTTGATCTCCATTCCCTGGTCCAGTGTTGCGTTTGCTGCATCTTCTACATAATCCAGAATGTTGGGGCCTTCTATTTGGGTTATGCCCAGAATAATTTTTCCTTTCTTGAAGTACATAGTAAGTTTTATTTAAAAAGATGTATCCAAAATATCATAGCTACAGTTGTTAGTGAGATTATTTTACGTTGCTTTTATGGAAATGCAGGGTATAGTTTACACTTGCCATATATCTGAGAGTGCTCAAAAGCCACTAGTGGCCCGTGGCTGCAGCGTTAGCTGTCTCCCCGACATATATCTGTAACTTTTTTTACATATATCTGTAACCTTATATCTGTAACTTTTTTTCACAGGTGACTATGAAAGCTTGTAGCACCTCTCCACCACCATCATAGCAGCTCACCCATCCAGAACTTCAATTTGAGCTTAAGTAGATGTTCTGGGGTGAGATGAAGAGGCAGTATAAGCCTGTAAACCTAGTTACTCGGGATGCCAGGCAAGCTTAAAGTCAGGCTGGACTTGATTGCAAGTTCAAGGCCAGCCTGGGCAACTTGGTAAGACCCTGTGTTGAAAGAACAATAACAAAAAACAAACAAAAGAGTTGCCAAGTGTGGTACTCGAATGCCAGCCTGACATAAAAAGCCCTGAGTTCAATCCTGAGCCCTACAACGGAAAGGAGAGGTGTTTCAGAACATTCCTTTATACTGTGGGAAGATGTGTCACTGCAATTGACTTAATAAAGACTAAAGAGTTGAACAGCAAATAGCTAGGCAGGAAGAGGTTAGGTGGGACTTACGTGGACAGAGAGGACGTGGAGAGGGGGAAAGGCAGAGTAGCCACCGGATGGAGAGGAAGCAGGACGGGCAGTACAGAGTAAAGGTAACTAAGCCACGTAAAAGAATGTATAAGAGCTAGCTAAGAACCAGCCTAAGTTAAGGCCGAACTTTCATAATAAGTCTGTGTCAATTGTTTGAACTGGTGGCCCAAAGAAAAATCTGTGTAAGGAGAGGGGCTAAAGAATGGCCAGAATACATCATCATTGTGAAGTGGCTAACTATATTTCTTTGTCTTCTGACATAATAATTAGTATTGGTTGATCATTGTCCTCACCCTTATTTACTTTTCTTATTTTCTTATTTTCTCTTTTAAGCACATTTTCTATTTTCATTACTACTCTTAAAATCTTAAGATGTGCTGGGTGGTGGTGGCCCACGCCTTTGATCCCAGCACTTAGAGGGTAGAGGCAGGCGGATCTCTTGAGTTTGAGACCAGCCTGATCTACAAGAGCTAGTTCCAGGACAGTTTCCAAAGCCACAGAGAAACCCTGTCTCAAAAAAAAAAAAAAAAAAAAAAAAATGAAGGTCGAAGGTTGTGGTAGCATTTATTGTGAAAACCAAAGCTACAATCTCTTCTTGAAGCCATTAAAACCAAAGTGGTGAGTGAATTTTTACTACTATTTAAATCACTAGTCAGTTCAACAGATCAATTTTCTTATCTATTAAAGGATAAGAGGGGCTAAAGCACATGACACACACGATTTATTTCACTGTGGGGGACCGAATATTTGTTATGGAATATTTTGGGGCTCAGTCTCTAGCTCTTGTAAATAGGGACACTGGAAAGCTCCAGCTCACCATTGTATTGTTAATTGCCAGTAGGGCTACTATTGTTTACCATGGGCTCAGGGTAATATGCCTCCTAATTTGCATCTCTTTAGCTTAAGCCTTGAGTAGGCCCCTGCCTGGGCTGAGGATTCTGCCTATGAGACCAAGAGTTGTTTAGGTAATAGAGTCACTTGATGTTAGCTATATGGATTATAATAGATACTTCCTGATATTGTCCTTGCCCTTGGAGGACTATTTAAATGGACTTCTCAATAAACTGTGGCTACTCAGCATCAGCTGGGAGCCCTCCTGAGATGATATGGTGTTTCCTGTCTCTTCATTAGCGTCATTGGGTAATTAAACTTCCCTAGTCCACACACCTCCACTCAGAATCTGACTCGGGACTCTACGGCAGGCTCCATTCACAGTCCTGGAGACATTGGTCCGGAACATTTCATCTTGTCCATTATTACATTTTGTATAACCTGACAGATACTACAAGAATGGAAAATTAGAGGCAATTTTGTTTGTAAAGAAAGCAAAAAGCAAACCTAAGCTATAAGTCAACAACAAAAAAAAGTACTGAATGTTTCTCGTAATAACGGTTTACCTAAGAATCAATGGTGGACTCAATTGAGACAACTCAATGTAGCTGGCCCAGGAGCTGAATAAAAGGGACATACAATTATCTCAATGATTATAGAGAAAAATCTATTGAACTCAATATTTAGTATAAAAACTCCTATCTAATTCATAGAGAATGTCTTACATTTGACCAAAGACATCAGTTTAAAAAAAGTCATTTAATACTATGCTTAGCCAGGTGTTGTGAGATAGACCCATAATCATTGTTTGGGAGCTGAGGCAGAAGCACTAAGTGTCTGTGGCTAGCCTGGGCTATTTATGGATACCATATGTTGAACACCACTAAAACAAAACCATAGCAGAAGCAGGACGATTAGGTCAGAGTCATTCTCAATTACACAGAGTTCCAGGGCAGCTTGGGGTAGAGCCTGTTTCAAAACAAAATCCCAACAAATCAACAGACAACATGTGCTGGGCCTTGGTGGCGCATGCCTTTAATTCCATCACTTAGGAGGCAGAAACAGGCGGCTCTCTGTGAGTTGGAGGCCAGTCTGCTCTACAGAGTGAATTACAACACAGCCAGGGCTATACAGAGAAACCCTGTCTGGAAAAAACAAAACAAAACAAAGGACCATGCTTAACAGAGAAACGGGAAATTTTCCCATAAGGTCTATCAAGAGTCCTCACTAGCACAAGTGGGAGGTTATCCTGTGAGAACATAGAAATTGGAGGCTCAGAGAGAGGAAACTCGTATTTGAAGGAATCTACTCATTTTGCTGTGGCAGGGGTGCTAGACCTCTCAAGGGCTTGGGCGATGAATAGTCATTGGGACTACACAGCTGCAGGGACTGGAATAGGGACAAAGGGCAGTAGGAAAGTAATACTTAGAGAAGGTGGTGATGGGAAAGCCATGGTTTGTGACATTATAAAAGGAGACAGTGCCAGCCTCATAGTCTAAGAAAACCCCTATGCGGCGAGGTGGCACTGTCATGGAGAGGAGCAAGGAGGTGGAGGAGTCCTCATAGGCTTTGTACTCATGCTTATGCTGCAACCCAATCACCCAGTATCTGCTCTGGGGCTGATACCTTGAGTAGGCATTCTGCTTGCCCGGATACTGGCTGAAAGAGAACATGGGTTCCACCGGGTTACTGCATACACCCAGGATCCACGCTGTCTTGGTCATATCCAACTCCCAGTATTTTCCTGAGAAGTACTGAGAGCCCAGGACACTAGTTATAATGTTCCTCCAGACAGGAAGGCTTGCACCTTCTTACAGTCTGCAAAACTGGGGAATAAGCAACTACACAAAAATGTTCCGCACAAAGCTGAAAGTAGCTTAGGAACGCAATATCCTCAGAGCCTTGACTTCAATCTCCCCTCAGGAAACTTCCCTAGTTGGCTATTCACCTTTCTCTGAATTGTTTCTCCTTATTCTCCAGTCCCTGAAAATAACGAAGCAGGAACCTGGCTGATTAATGAAAACAAAGAGAGTCTTAGCTTTCTCTAACCCAGTGGTGCACTCGAACTCTTCAATGGAAAGGAAAATGCTGTCCATTATACACCCTGGTCAGCACTTGTCAGGTACAAAACTCCTACACCACCCACCCAAACTATCACAGCACACAGGCACTTAGAAAATAAACACAACTCTTTTACCCTTTAGCACATCAGTGAAACCAAAGGTTTCTAGGCACCTAATGCTGCCACTTTTAATATTACACAACAACAAACTCAAGTGAAAACGGGTCTCATCTTTTCAAAGTGGACATGAAAGTGGATTTTCAAGCAATGAAAGATGGAAACTGAATCCAAGACTCCTTGAAGAGAGAAAACGATTTCTGGAATTTCCTACTTCTAGGGACAAAAGAACTCACAAATTCAATACACATTTCTCTTCACAAAGAACTTCTCTGCAGACCCTGCCCGGGCCCCTACTTTGCAGGTTCTACCCTTGTTCCTAGGGCCCCCTTCACTTACCATGGTTCCTTATCTTCTGCATCAAAGGCCTCTCCACTGGATTCTTCACTACAGCATTTGTGCCCTGGCCCTTCCAGACCTTCTGGGGCACCTCAGGGCAAATACATATGCAGTCCCCACCCCTGTGCAGCCCACCACGGTTCTACACCCATCAGGGCTCTCCCAGCTTCCCTTCTCTTACTCCCCATTCCATCCTTTAAATCCCAGGGCCCACCTCTTCCTTGCTCTACTTCTCAGGCTGCTTTTCAGTCAATCTTGTCCTAGGGCCCACATGGTAGAAGAAAGACCTGACTGCTCTGATCTCCACACACGTGCTGTGCATGTATACACCACGCCAGCCATAAGTAAATGTAGCAAGATTTTTGACTAAAAAACAACTAGATGAAGGCATCTCATCTGGATATTCTTGCTCACCATGAAAACTGACGAATGCTGAAAGGAAAGTGTAGTTTTGTTCCACAGCTCTGAGGCCTCTCATAAAACATACTAAGAAGGGGGTACAGGCACATGACTGACATCCCACCTCCCAAGCACCCTTCAGAAAGCTGTCTCTTCCAGCCCTTCCTGGGAAGGGTGGTTGGCATCTCTGTATCCTTACTCCTCTGCTTTCCTGGGTTGTGCCTTCAGCCTCTCTAACCTTTGACCCGATGTGAACCCACGTCAATCCTAGGCCAGAGACGGAATAGCTAAAGAAGAGACAGAAGAACCCTAGAGAGGTGCTGGAGAGATGCTCAACAGTTAAAATCATGTGTTGCTTGCTCGTGGGACTGGGGTTGGTTCCTAGCACACACATAGTGACTAACAATTTCTTTGCCTCCAAATCCAGGTCATCAACCAGATGCCCTCTTCTGCCCTCTGTGGGCATTGCACACATGTGGTACACAAAACATACCCACAGGCAAAATACCCATGTACACAAACAAAAAAATAGATCTAAAAAATTTCTTAGAGAAACAGACATGGTGACTCACTCCTATAATCCTAGCACTTGTAGGCTGAGATAGAAGGATTTCATGAACTCATGACCAGGCTACACTAAGACTCCTCTCTCCCCTTTTTCCCCCTCTCTCTCGGGCCTATGCTGTATTTTCAGCACCACGAAAACCAGGCCTGGTGAAATACACCTGGAATCCTAGCACTCAGGAGGTGAAGGCACAGAGCTCAAGCCAAATGAGACTGTTTTATAAAAACAAATAACATAAGAAAGAGGCCGAGTATAGTGGTACACTCCACAATCTCAGTGCTTGTGGGCAGAAACAGGAGGACCATCAATTTATCATCCTTTGCTACACAGTAAGTTCAAGGCCTCAGATATGAGTCTACCACCACTCCCCAAACAAAACATCCCTGTAACAGAGGCAGGAGAGATACTACGTGGGGTGGGAAAACTTCCAGAACCCTTACTGTGCAGCCCATAGCATATTCTGCTTGTCCTTCCCCAAGGTCTTACCTCCACAGAGATGCCATGGGCACTGGGCCCCATTGTGACTGTGCCCTCCTTCACCAGGAAGTCACAGTACTGGTAGCAAGTACCCCGGGTCTCAATCTTGCTGGCCTTGGCACTCGGGAAAAAGCCCTTGAGCTTCACCATGAGCACATCGAAGTTGGTGTCAGCAATAAGGCAAGGCCCATTCTCAAAGAGGACAAAACAGCTCAGGGGGTACTCGGAGTTATGCATCACGTACATCAGCTTCCCAGCCTGGCCTGCAAGGGACAGACGGCCCACTCGTGATCAGGACTGTGTCAACATACCGCAGGATAGCTCAAGTGCAGCAAACAAGACCAATTGGCAGTTGGTACTCTGGCAGTCTGAGAAGTGAAAGGATCCTTAAATGCAACCCTTTTCCAGAGAAGCCAGGCATCTGGAAAAGCCAGCCCCACAACAAGGGCTATACACACCTGAAGAGCACCAGGGGATTCTCAGGGTGTTGAGAGCAGTTGTGTGGTGAGTTCACAGGTGGCTACTTTATCATGATTAGTAATCCATACAGAGACTCTCTTCTACCTTATCATCTGTAATACATAAAACTAAGGGATGGTGGTGTTGCTTGGCAGCAGGCACTGGCCTAGCCCTTAGTTCCAGCCCCAAAACCTCAAACATAAAAGTAAAACTAAAACAGAAGTAACAACATCTGGTATATAACTCTGGACCTCAGCTAATGCCTCCTTTGAAATCAAAATGCTCTTACAGAGGCTTTGGAATAGGGAGCACAGACGGCCACAACCAAGCTGAGTTAAGTGTTTTTTGCCATGCCTTAAAAATCTGGCAGTTGCCAGGCGTTGGTGGCACACACCTTTAATCCCAGCACTCGGGAGGCAGAGGCAGATGGATCTCTGTTAGTTCGAGACCAGCCTGGTCTAAAAGAGCTAATTCCAGAACAGCCTCCAAAGCCACAGAGAAACCCTGTCTCGAAAAACCAGAAAAAAAAAAAGCTGGCAGTTGTTGCAAATATTAATGCACCACTAGGAAAACAGTGTACCATGAAGGAACTTTAGCTCTAGGACCTGAAGCTATGCCCCTCAGCCCCTTCCCAGTCTCTGTCAAATGAGTTTCCTTTAGGATGTACTGTTGTCCTAGTTGGTTAGATTTGGTTTGATTTTTTTTTCATTTCTAAGTTTATTTTTATTTCATGTTCACACTGGTGTTTTGCCTGCATGTATGTGGTATGAGGGTGTCAGAAGCCCTGGAATTGGAGTTACAGAGAAGTGTGAGCTGCCATGTGGGTACCAGGTTGTGGGTTTCTCCCTGCTTATCTCCTGCTTCCACCCAGCTACCTCACTTCCTGTCTGTCCATAGAGACCTCCAGACCTCTTATGCAAGCTCCAGTCTATGACCTTCAGACAGGCTTTATTTGTACAAGTCAGATATCACCACAGCAGGTCCTGTGGAAGAACAGCCAGAGATCTTAATGGCTGAACCATCTCTCCAGCCATCCCCTCCCCTTTTCTTGTTTTGTTTTTAGACACAGGGTTTATCTGTGTGGCCCTGGCTGTCCTAGAACTCCTGGAACTCACTCTGTAGACCAAGGTGGCCACCAACTCAGAGATCTGCCTGCCTTTGCCTCCTGAGTGCTGGGATTATACATGTGCACCACTGCCACTCAGCTTGGCTTGGTTATTTCTAAACAGGGTCTTGCTCCATAACCCAGGAAAACCTGGAATGTGTTTGTAACTCCCTAATGCTGGAATTACAAGAGTGTGCTACCAAAGCTGGCTTGATTTCCTTGTCACTTATTGTATGATGCCATAGATAGATCCCAGAGTCTTGCACACTCTAAGTTAGTGCTCTCCACTGAACAGCCCAGCCCACTCACTGATTCTATTGGTTTTCTAGACACTTTTTTCTTCAAAGACAGGGTATTAATATTAACTATATCTCTGGATAGCCTGGAGTCTACTCTGCAGACCAGGCTGCCTAAAACTCAAAGAGATCCACCTGCTTCCCAAATGCCGGGATTAAAGGCGTGCCCCACCACGCCTGGCTTGCACCCAACTCTTAAAGTGGATTCTAAGGATCTAAACTCAAATGCTCATGCTTGCAAGATAAGAAGTTTACCAATGAGGTCATCTCTCTAGCCCCCCATTTTTTTTTAAATTTACATTTATTTATGTTGTGGGGCAGGGGCACATGTGTGTCTTGACCTGTACGATTCAGAAGAGGGCACTTAGGAGAATCTGTTCTCTCCCTCCACCACATAGGTCCTGGGGATAAAACTCAAGTATCAGACTCAGTGGCAAGCACTTTTACCTGCTACACTGTCTTGTCAAAACCCCCTCAAAAAAAAAAAAGAAACAAAAAACAAAAAAAACCCTTTTTAAAAGAAGGTAAGGAGTCCACAACGTAAAACAAAAGTGGCTTAAGCCTATAATGCTAGCACCGGAGAGGCTGAGGTTGGGACTGGGAAGAGCTACAAACGAGCCCTAGTCTCTAAATAGACACACATTGCAGCTCTTGTGTACTCAAGAAGCCTAGGCAGTAGAATGGTCTCAAGTTTGAGGCCAGCCTGGGCTACACAGAAAGTCCCTGTCTAATAAAGATAAATAGGGCTGGGAAGATAACTCAATGGGTTAAGGCTCTTGCTGCCAAGCCTGACAACCTGAGTTTGATCTCTGGGACCCATAGGATGGTATGAGAGCCCCAGTGGCTGCAAGTTGTCCTCTGACTTCTACTTCCTTGTTAGACTCCATGTATATACACATTCGGAATAAAAATATAGATAAAAACACAAATCTACTTTTAAAAATGGGAATAGGGGCTGGGAAGATAACTCAGTGAGAGCCTAAGTTCGAATCCTCAGCACCAAGGTAAAAAAGCCTGGAGGGCTGCACATGCCTGTGACCACAGCACTGGGGGCAGAGGCAGATGGATCCCGAGACTTCAATGGCCGGGTGAACAGCTACACAAAATGACGAGCTTCCAGTTCGGTGAGAAGTTCTGGCTCAAGGCAATCAGGCAAAGCCATGAAGAAACCACCCCACATCCAACATCCTTCTCTGGCCTTCACAGATGTGGGCATGCTCCCACACTCAATGGCATGCCCGCTGTCCCCCCACAGACACCAAAATAAACACACACACACACACACACACACACACACACACACACAAATATGGGTCAGTGATAGGTCAGCAGGTAAAGCTGAGGCTGTTAAGCCTGATAAACCTGAGTCTGATGCTGGGATCCACATGGTGGAAGGAAAGCAAAGACTCCAGAAAGCTGTTTTTGAACTTTCATACCCATGCCATGGAAAACACAACCATGCACACACACACACACACACACACACACACACACACACACACACACACACACACACATACACACTGAATCAATGGATGGATGGATGGATAGATGGATGGATGGATGGATAAAAAGGGTCTAGTTAGTCCGTTGATGGTGGCGTGTGCCTTTAATCCCTGTACCTGGGAGGCAGAGGCAGGAGGATCTCTGTGAGTTGGAGACCAGCCTGATCTACAGAGTGAGTTGCAGGACAGCCAATGCTGTTACACAGAGAAACCTGTCTCAAAAAAAACAAAAAAAAAACAAAACAAAACAAAAAGGGCAGGGGGGAAGTCTGGTAATGATAGTCCTAGCCCAGCATGCACGAAGACCTGGGCTCTGTTCCCAGCACTACATAAACTGCATGTGGTGATGTATACCTAAGATCCTAGCACTGGAGAGGTAGAAGCAGAAGGATCAGAAACACAAGTTACAAAGCAAGTTCAAACCAGCCTGAGCTACAGAAAGCCTCATCTCAAAAACCTAACTACTTAATACAAAATAGAAATTTACAGAGTGATTACCTGAAAGGGACCAGAAATTTGAGACTTCAGCATAAGAAAAGATCAAAGGAAAAACAAGACTTGAAGGAGGATGTGGAGGGGCAGGAAAGATGGTATTCTAGCAGGGAGAAGAAGCTCTCGAGATGGCTCAACAGGTCTGAGCACTCACTGTTCTGTCAGGAGACTAGAGTTCAGATCCCACACCCACACTGGGCTGCCCACAAGTGCCAGTAACTTTAGCTCCAAGGGATCCTACACTTCCTGCTGGCCTCCATGGGCATCCAGATACTCAAAGAAAATAAAGCTGGGTATAGTGGGGCACTTCTTTAATCTCAGTACTTGGGAAGCAGAGGTAGGCAGATCTTTGTGAGTTCAAGGCCACCCAGGCCTACATAGTAAATTCCAGAACAGCCAGGCAACATAGTGAGACCCTGTTACAAAAAAATAATAAAATAAAACAAATCCTTTGTGTAAAAAGTTAGTGATGAGGGCTATGGAGATGGCTCAGAGGTTAAGAGCACTGCCTGCTCTTCCAGAAGACCTGAGTTCAATTTTCAGCAACCACATGGTGGTTCACTAACATCTGTAATGGATCTCATGACTTCTTCTGGTGTGCAGGAATGCATGCAGGTAGAACACGATATATATCAAATAAATATTTTTCTAAAAGTCAGTGATGGATAGAGGGGAAAGATGGCAGATGTTGGGGAGTTCAGTGCCTCCTTGTATTGCACTGGCCTCTCTACTGCCACCTGCTGAATTTAGCAAACTCTGCACGGAACCATCTATCTGCACTGCCAAATCACACTTCCATCTTTCTTCAAATCCATTAGCAGCATGTCAGCCCTCAGAGTCACACTCTAATTTATCTCATTCTGTTCTCAGGTCTACATACTATAATTACATATCTGATTCATACTACATGAAGCTGCACTGCCTTGAAATGTCAGGTTAAGGAATAAGGGCGACGAATTCTTAAGACTGCTTCCTGCTGACGTGGGAGGCGTTGACCATCTTTTGGAGACCTGAGAGGGTTGGGGTGCTCCACGTCCTGGGGTAGCTGGTTGTTTCATTGCATTCCAGGCTGTACAGAATTCCCTGATGCCTCTTAGATCTGTTTGTTTGGATCCAATTCAGCTCCCTGGAACTTACAAGAATCCTTAGAGTTTGTGGAAACATAAGTATTAGACACATTAGCAGAATATTCATGTTAGAAGCAACTTGGCTGAAAGCATTACCATTTTAAAATTGACAGATTTTTTTAGGACAATGAAAAGCATCTTAATCTTGACCTCGTAGTTATGATCGTATAGTGGTACTGTTGAACTTTACAATGAACAGTAGCATGAGAAATAGAGAAATCAGGAACATATTTCATTCTTTTTTTAAATGTCTCAACTCACTTTATCACCACTTAAGCCTTTTTATCCTCAGACCGTTATAACTTCAATTTTGCCTCTGTTTTTCCAAGTGATGGCAATATAGATATTTGACACCACACCTGCCCTTAAATTTTTGTTTTTAAATTATGGTACTGTGTCTGCTTAAGTTACTCATGCTGGACTTGAACTTGCTCTGTGACCAGAGCAGGCCTGAGTTTTAGGTTCTCCTGTGTTGCTGTCTGCAGATTCTGGTTTGAATTTGACTACATATATTTGACTCCTCCCAGCTTTTTCTCCCAGACATAGTTCTTTCAGTAAACTAACATCCCTATATCCACCTGTCTACCTGACATCTCTCTGCTTGCTCCATGGAGTCTCTTAGCACATTAGCCTTGCTCAAGACTCCTCTTTCTCATTCTACATCAGGTTTGTCAGTAAACCCTGATGATTTTTGTCTTCAGGATATATCCACTTCCTTAGCTTGGAACATACTCCTGTTAGAGCCCTGGAATCACTGTGGGAGCATCATCATTTACTGTTCTCTAATGTCTGTAATCCATTCGACAGCTAGTGATCAGTGACACCCTATTGGGTCCACCTCTGCTGACAGTCTGACCAGAAGCTAGGGAGGTGATGAGAAATATCAGTTGGTGAAATACATGCTTTGGAAGCAAGAGCCCCTGACCTCAATACACAGCTGCTTGTAATCCCACAACTAGGGGGTTGAAGAAAGATTTCCTGGTCTACATAGTGAGTTCCAATCAGCTAGAGCTACACAGAGAAACCCTGTCTCAATAAACAAACCCAACAAAGGCACTTGTTTTTTCAGAGAGATGAGAATTTGGTTCCAAGTATTCACATGCCAGATCACTGGTACCTGTAACTCCAATGCCAAGGGATCATATGCCCTCTTCTGACCTCTTTGGGCACCAGGGACACTTGTGCAAACACATAAAATAGTATATAGAAGTCTAAAACAAAATTTTAAAAAACCAACAACAAAACATGGATCTCGGGGACATGCTCTGTGTACTCTCCTGAGCTATGTGTACCCTTAGTCCAATTCTGTTGCAAATGACCTGTTATATAATATTTCAACTCCTTTGGCTTGTTAGACTCTTCCAGGGGCTTTGCCAGCTATGTGTGGTGTTTCAAAAGTCAACCAGTTGTGTTGGCCCGTGACTTTAAATTCCACCACTAAGGAAGCAGAGGCAGACAGACTTCTGTGACATTGAGCAAGTTCCAAGCCAGGCAAGGTTACATGGTCAGATGCTTGTCTCTCAAAAAAAACAAAAAACAAAAACAAAAACACCAAGAGTTCAATGTTAGACAGTGTGGTCCATGCTTGTAATTCTAACACTTGGGAGGTAGAGACAGATGAGCCAGGAATTCCCAGGTCATCCTTGACTATGTAAGTCATTGTTGTGGAACAGAATATTTGTTTAACTATGTAAAGATGTGTTACATTTGTATGTGTTGCAGAATAATTGTTTATCTAAAAATGTGTTGCATTTATTTTACTATGTAAAGATAGGATACTGTTTCACCTTGCCTGCCTAAGGCACTTGATTGGTCTAATAAAAAGCTGAATGGCCAATAGCTACGCAGAGGAGGGATAAGTGAGTCTGGGGTGCAGAGAGCGACAAGGCCAGCCAGACAAGAGGGAAGCAGGATGGACAGTATGTAGATGAGATAAACAGCCTCAGGGCAGCACGTAGACTAATAGAAATGGGTTAATTTCAATTAAAAAGCTGAGTAGAAACAAGCCTAAAGCTAAGGCCATAATTAATAGTAAGATTATGTCATGATTTGGGCGCTGGCAGTCCCAAGAAAGCCTGCTGCTCCAAGTCCATAACTTCACATGTATATATTGGTTGATTAGAGACCAAATACCACTGCCTAGCCTTGGGGCCTTCCCAGTTGGATGTACTTTTCCTTTGTGGTCCTATGGTCCTATTTCTGGCTCTGGCTTCTTAATGCCCAACAGTAATATTATTAAAATCCTTTTCTAGGATATGAGACACACACTTCCTCCCAAATTGCCATCCAAAGCCTCATCACCCTCTGCAGTAATCCAAGTGCTTGTGGTGCACCCTGCCTCCACCATGGTTTTAGTTTTAGTACATGATGTAGCTCTTTTGTGCAAGAGGCATAGTGGGGAAGAAGGGAAGGTTAGGACGCGAACTGCCTGCTATGGGCACATCAACTTTTCTGTCCCGGTTTGACCTGGGTACAGGGATAGTGCCCACTTCTTGAGGTTGCCTGGACTAACCAGGTTCCACGTGTGTACTATAGGACGGATCCTTCTAGATCACTGGAGACAGCGGGTCAACCATTATTTACTAACATCTGTTTCATGTGTTATATTTTATCTCTCAAGATTCTAAGTCTCTGGGGACAGAAAAATGGTTTGTAACTCTCTGTTCCTTCCTTGTGCACATGTGTATCCCCAGCACCCTGGGCATGCAGTCCATGGCAGAAGTGGACTGACTCAGAAGCCCCATGCTTATCATTTTGTCTTCCCTCTTTAGGTCTGGGAGTGCCCCAGGATGGAACCGACGATGAGGATGAGGAATGGCCCACCCTGGAAAAGGCAACCAAAATGACTGGAGTGGACCACCAAGCAGAGGTGGTTGTGGACCCTGAAGATGAACGGGCCATTGAAATATTCATGAATAAGAACCCTCCTACGAGGTAGGACTTAAGAGTTGGGACAGTAGATCCTGGTAGAAAGTTCCCACAAGCTAGTTCCCTGGCCAGCTTTTGGTCTGAGCATTGCCAGCTATAGAATACCATCTTGGCCAAACCTTCTAAGTGAGCCTGACCCAGACTCCAGATAGCTCCTCTTTTGTCCATCTGATGGAGAACTTCCTGGATTACCCAGTTTTCTCTTGGCATGTTACTCTCAGACCTTAGGCTCCCTTTAATCCAGGGCTTTTGGTCTCAGCCCTGGCATTTGGGCTGGGTGGAAGATAGAACCTAAGGATCTTCTGCAGCTGTTGCTGGCATCTCCCCTCTAGATACCAGGAGTGATAATGAAAAATTATCCCAGGCATTGCCAAATATCACCACAGGAGTAACACTGCCTCCAGAGAGAACAAGAATTTCATCCCCATCTAGTTTGAATGCTGCTTCTGAAACATGCAGGTATTTCAGCTGCCTGTGGTCAAATTCTTGGGCAGATGTATGGTGGGGGGGTGGGGAAATAAGTTTAGGGCAAAGGGCCCTCATCCAGTTTATTCTGACTCTACATAATGAACGGGTAGCCGTTCTCAGTTCTTCCGAGTGTGGTACAGTCTGTCTCTTATCACGAATGTGAAGTGATGAGGGGACTATGGCTTGAGTGTGTAGAATGTTGAGAAGAGCCCTCCCAGATGGATTCTGACAGCTCTACTAGAGTTCACAAAGTGTGGATCTGGTTCATGTTCCTATCCCCAGAGGGCTCCCGGGCCCACCTCATATCTGCTCTTTCATGATTCCGACAAACTTAGCAGATTGGATTTCTTTGATCCGATGTGAGTGACAAGAGAGTAGAAAGGGGGCTCTGAGTTTCTGGGCTCTTGGTACTGGCATCTTCAGAACCAGGGCAAGGTCTTTGGGAACACAGCCAGCAGAACATGTAAACTATGGCCCATGGGAGGGACTGTGAAACACTGTCAGACGGTATAACCTGGGGCACATGGAAGAGACTGTGAAGCACCCAAACTAGAGGTTGAAATTTCACCCTGTCCCCAATAATGCCTTAAAACTTTATTTGGATTGCTTACCTCTGAGTTTCAGGCCTCTGTCTGTGTCTGGGAATAAAAGCACCACCCATCAGACACAGCGGTGGCACACGCCTCAATCCCAGCACTCTGAAGGCAGAGGCAGCTGCATCTCTTGAGTTCAAGGCCAGCCTGGTCTACAGAGCTAATTCCAGGACAACCAGGGCTAGCCAGAGAAACCCTGTGTTGAAAAAAAAAAAGCGGGCAGCCTTCTGCCAACATCCTACTGCAGACCATAGGACACAGATCTGGAAGTCTGAACAATGTTGCCTGGAGGCTAGAACCCAGGGCCTCATCTGAGCTAATCACTGAGTGACACCTCCAACTGAGGGGCAACTTTTAAGTATGTGTCGGTGACCTTAAAGATGCCATGAGCAGCCTATATCCTGCTACGATGGTAACATGTTAAAATTTTCTTTCTTCGTTTTACTTCATGTATATGGGTATTTTTCCTGTATGTATGTTATGTGCATTCTTAGTGCCCATGAAAGTCCAAAGAATATGAGAACAGGAGTCACATCCACTGTGCAGATAATGGGAAGTGAACTCAGGTCCTATGCAAGAGCAGTAAGTGCTCTTAACCACTGAGCTGTCTCTCTAGCCTCAGGCTATGGTAATTTTGAATCCTCATTTGATGGCTTCTGTTTAAAGAGGCTGAAAAGGGCGAAGCTGCAAAATGGCCAGGCAGGTGAAGTGCTTCCTGCACAAGCCTGATGACCTGAGTTCAATCCCCAGAGCTCACTTCAAGGTGGTAGGAAAACTCAGCTCCATAGAGTGGTCTTCTGACTTCCACATGAGCACACAGCAATACTAATAAAGTTTAAGGGGCTGGAGATATGTAGTTAAGAGCACGGTTTGCTCTTCCAGAGGTCCTGAGTTCAATTCCTAGCAACCACATGGTCGCTCACAACCATCTGTAATTAGATCTGGGGCCCTCTTCTGGCCTGCGGACATACGTGCAGGCAGAATACTATACATAATAAATAAATTTAAAAGAAAAAAAATCAAGTTTGAGGAGCTTATAGCGGCATTTATGCTAAAACTGGAACAATATCACAGACTAGAGTGACCCCTGTGCAAGGGTGACATGCTAGTTTGTGCAGCATTCCTGATTTGTTTGGGGACTGTTTTGTGGCTCCTTTTTTCCTCTGAGACAGTGTCTTACTACGGAGTCCTGGCTGACCTGGAATTCCCTATGAAGACCACCACACTGGCCTTAACCTCACAGAGATCTGCCCAAGTGTTGGCCTTAAAGGCTGGTGCCACTATGGCTGTCTGTCTGTCTGTCTGTCTGTCTGTCTGTCTGTCTGTCTGTCTGTCTGTCAATCCTTCCATCCTTTCACGAACAGAGAGGGGACTTTAGAGCTTCCTGGAGAGTGACCCTAGTTCTTCACCGTTGTCCCCTCTGTCTCCATAGGCGCACTCTGGCTGACATCATCATGGAGAAGCTGACTAAGAAGTAGACAGAGGTGGAGATGGTCATGTCAGAGGTGTCTGGCTTCCTATGTCTCAGTTGGACCCCCGGGTCCTGGAGGTCTACAGAGGAGTCCGGGAGGTAAGGACTGTGAGGGCATGTGTGGTGGGGTATCCTAACAGGAAGCCTCTCACACATGGCACCCGACGAGTGAGCCATGGTGGCCAGGACAGAAAAGGACTGAGGCAGAACCAGTGGGCTCAGGGTCTAGTCACTAAATTCTGGTCACCTGAGAAATGAGCCTTTTTGGGTTGCTCTGAAGATAAGTGAGGCCGCGCATGAAAACGCAGGGACGGGGCCAGGACCTCAACCGTGGGTGCTGATGGCTCTGCCTCCTCCATCTCCAGGTGTTATCCAAGGGCCGAAGTGGGAAACTGCCCAAGGCTTTTAAGATCATCCCTGCACTGTCCAACTGGGAACAAATCCTCTATGTCACTGAGCCTGAGGCCTGGACTGCGGCTGCTATGTATCAAGCCACCAGGTAGTGTAGATGGTCTAGGGTGGCTGATCTGTGGTGCAGGGTGTGGTGTGTAGACTCTGCCTCCCTCAGCCATGTCATTGGCCAGCCCATGGCTCTCTCCCTTGGACTTGTTCCTACTACTCCCTTAACTTCTCCTCCTGTGTTTTCAGGAAAAAGTCCTGTGGTAGACTTCCATGGGAAGGGCCTACATAGCTTCCAGGATACAGCCCTGGTGTGAGAGAGTAGCTTGAGAATTCTGAGAATTCTCCGGTGACCTCAGGTCCCTCAGGGTGGAGAAAGGAGAGTAGCCAGCCAAAAACTAGACTGGGAAAGAAGCTCGAGGTGCCTTGCTTAAATAATGCACAAAAGGCTATGGGTCTAAGCAACAGCACTGTCTGAAATACACTAGGGGCCAGGCAATGGTGGTGCACACTTTGAATCCCAGTACTCAGGAGGCAGAGGCAGGTGGATCTCTGTGAGTTCTAGGCCAGCCTGTTCTGCACAGTGAGTTCCTGTAGAGTCAGGACTACACACAGAGAAACCCTGTCTCGAAAAACCAACAAAAGAAAAATGCTTGGTCTGGAGAGGTGGCTCAGTGGTTAAGAGCGCTTGTTCTTCTAGAAGACCTGGGTTCAATTCCCAGCACCCACATGGAGGCTTTCAATCATCTCTAGCTCCAGGAAATCCGATGGGTACCAGGCACATATATGGTGCACAGACCTACTTGCAGACAAAGTAGCTCCTCTTTAAGCTCACCTGGATGTGGTGTGCATACTGTTATTCTTTTGCTTAAATTAGAAATGAAGAAGAGGCACAAGATGAGACATGAGACTAAGACGTATTACCCAGGTTATTATAAGCCCGGCAGAGTAGAGACTAAGAAAGAAGAGGAACAGGGTTAATGGCTGACCGCCATGGCCGGTTGCCATAGAGAGGCAGAGAGAGCATAAGAGAAGAGAAGAGAGTGTAAGTGGGCAGCGTCTGTCTTTTAAAGGGTTCCTCTATACCATGAGTGCAGACTTAGTTCCCATGGAACCCTGGGCTGACCAGGGTACTGCCTGAGTGGATTCTGCCAGGTGACAGAGGCAGGCCAGCCTGATGCCTGAACCTTTCACATACCACTTCACATACCCCTCTCTGAAGTGATGTCCCCATATCTACTCTAAAACCTCTCTCATGCATTGTGATAACTTAAAAGGCCAGGGCCAGACTCTTGTGACTTGCAAACTCCCACCTTGCTTGGATTTTTACCTCTAATCTGAAAGAACAGATGGCTCAGCGCTTCTACAACCTTGTCCTGCATCCCCGAGTATGGGATGACATCGCAGAGTACAAACAACTCAACTTTCACCTCTACATGGCACTCAAGAAAGCCCTGTTCAAACCTGGAGCCTGGTTTAAAGGTAAAAACCCAGAAGTAAGAGAGAAAGGAAGGGTCAGTAATCTGCTTGGCAACTGGCTATCTCCACTGTTGGTCCTTAGATGTTGGGCTTGCTGGGTACTAAAAGTCCCTGCATATGACTCTGCCTAGGAATCCTGAACCCATTGTGCGAGTCTGGCACATGTACCCTCCGAGAAGCCATCATCGTGGGCAGCATCATCACTAAGTGCTCCATCCCTGTGTTGCACTCCAGGTAGTGTTGGTGAGGTCGGTGGAGAGTCATGTAGTAGAGAGGCCAGAACTTTGGCAGGAGGGCAAGAAGGGAGAATGAGCTATGATTACCTAGAGTCTGTGGCTATTTCAACCAGCAGGTATATGATTTGCTCCAGTAGAATAGAAGCCTTCGAGGGCAGGATCCAAAGACCTGGCACACAGTAGGTGTTCAGTAAATAGTTGTTGAATGACGGCATGAATGAATGGATACCTAGAAAAAGGTGTGATAAATGATGGAGTGGTGAGACATTTAGACACACCCTATCGAGTTGAATGCAGGGATTGTTTGCTATCCCGGCCAGAGGCAGAAGTGTGAGATGGATGTAGACAGGCGGTAAAGAGAATCAATCCCAGGAGTGTACTAATGAGGAGATGCGGGGACACCTTGGGATGCTCTAGGTTAGGGTGAGTCTGGGGAGACACTTTGTCCAGAATCTCTCCACTAGTCCTTAACTCCAGCTTCCCTCCTAGTGCGGCCATGCTGAAGATTGCCGAGATGGAATACAGTGGCGCTAACAGCATTTTCCTGCGCCTGCTGTTAGATAAGAAGTATGCATCGCCATACCGGGTGCTAGACGCCCTGGTCTTCGATTTTCTGGGCTTCCGGATGGAGAAGCGCCAGCTGCCTGTGCTCTGGCACCAGTGCCTCCTGACATTGGCACAATGCTACAAGGCCGACTTGGCCACGGACCAGAAGGAGGCCCTCCTGGAACTGCTTTGACTGCAGCCCCACCCACAGTTGTCTCCTGAAATCAGACGTGAGCTCCAGAGTGCAGTCCCCAGAGATATAGAAGATGTTCCTGTCACCATGGAATGACATCACTCACCTATCTTGGTCCAGGGAGGATAGGAGGACACCAGGAGCCCAGTTGGTGACCAACGATCTAGTTAAAGACCTAGGTTAAGGCACTGTAGGCTTACGACGGCATCTGTGTGTGGCTCCAGTCCTGGGCAGGAGGATTGATCTGGTTGGCTTTCTCTGCCATTCTAGGCTTTGGTCCTTGTTCACTTCTGGAAGCTAACTGGAGTTACCTGATGTCAGCACTCCCTCAACCCAGCCGGTACTTGGTATGAGGGCTGCTCTCTCCAGTTACTGTGTCAGTTCACTGGGGTGTGGATAAAACAGAGTCAGTTATTTATTGAAGCTCTGTGTTTTGGTCCAGTCCCTGGAGGTTCCTGCCTCCCCTGTGGCTAGAGGTGAGAGTCGTTCATGGTTCTGTCACCTACCCTGTTCCTCACAACTGTCTAGACTCCCCTTCCTCTCCACAAAGAGGAAGCATGCGCACACCCACTCCCTACCAATGACATGCTCATGGGCTAGTTTGGGAACACCAATTCTACTGGTGTTCTGCTGGAAAGGTCGTAGTCACCATATTGCTCTCAGTGGAGACTGCTGCAGGAGCAGGCCCTCTCTCTGGGAGGAGACCAGCAAACTCAGAAGTCCAGTAGGTTTCTTCCTTGATTTCTGAACAAGAGTTTTAGACTGGTTAACAAACCAGGGTCAAGTGCCTATTTGTATAGCTGATGAACAAAGAACAATATTTTTCTAATGGCTTAAAATGTGTATGAAATTTTAGTTGCAGCCAGGCATGGATCTCTAAGTTTGAGACCAACCAGGACTAACTATACAGACTATACAGGACTAACTAACCCTATCTCGGGGTAGGGGGCACATCCATGTCCCAGCCATGTGCATCACAGCTGACAACTCCCAAGTCATTCTGCTACATCACTTTTGCTTTTAAAAAGGTAGCCTGTTACAATCCAGTTCATGTATCTGCAAACAGTTTCAATCTGTTGAGGCATTCGCATTTGCTTACACTTTTAGTTCATCTTGGAAATAGGAGGTAAATGACAGAGAAAAGTACACCTCGCTCTGCTAAGCCAAATGAATCACTGTATTGCCAGGTGACTACCAGTTTGCCTCTCTGCAGTACTGCAGATGGGAACCAGAGAAAGTATTTCCTGGTTCAAGTCTGAGTGGAGAATAGAAGGTGGGTTAGTCAAGATACATGTTTGTTTCGAATAATGTATGCAATGTATTTGTAACCAAATGTTATAATGTGGTTATATAACCTAACAGGCCATACCAGGGAAGTTAAAAATGTGCTTTAGTGTCTGCCTAGACCAAGGTCTGCCAAAGCATATTCGTATCTCAGGTAGGACATTGCCCTCTGGATTTCCTAAACCAGTCTTAAAAAGTTTGGACTTGCTCAAGAGGCAGTCACCTGTCTGTCATTCCTAGACTCTGTTGGCATCTCTCTCATACCAGCCCAAGTGTGGCTGGGTGACTCTGCCCTGTCCTCCAGTATTCCTGATTAACTAGGCTCTTCATAAAATGTCCAAACATTCCTGGCCAATCACCCTCCCGCTCTGGTACATAGAATCAGCAAATCCATGTATTACTAGTGTCCATGTGCTTAGCAAACAGAGGCAGAGTTAGCTCCTCTGGGCCTCTCCAAGTAGGAGTAGAAATGTTCAAATGCAGAGAGCAATGATAAGCCCTGCTCTTTTGGCTTGCATTTCTGTTCATCCAGCTACCCTTTCATCCTTGGAAAAATCAGTAGCATATTTTTATTCCAAGGATCATGTGCTATGTTTTGGAAGCCCAGAGGCAATGGAAATGCAGGGCTCACCCCCGAGCACAGTGAGTTCTGTGCACCAGGAGGCATAGACAGGCCTTTTGGGAAAAGGCTAGAGTTGAGCTGCCCACCAGCACATTTGTGTCCCTGTTCCTTGAGCAAGACTGAGGAGTTTACCCCAGTGAAAAGGCAATGTGGTCCCACATCCTCTTCCACATAGGCTCCAAGTTCAGATAGATGCCTTTGTGGGGCTAGATTGCCAAAGAGGATATGTTGCAGGGAAGTAATCTAGAGACTAAGACAAAACCAGAAGTGGACTGTGCTGGTTCCAGAAGATCTGGCTGTAAGGCATTTTCAGTGCTAGGAGGGCCCAGTTCCCAGTGATGTGGGTGGAACCATCCAGTGCTTTCTTAGAGGCTGAGCAAGCCATGAGGAACAAGCCAATAGGCAGCACCCCTCCATGGCCTCTGCATCAGCTCCTGCCTCCTATTGCTGTCCTGTTTGAGTTTCTGCCCTTTTGGGGATGAACTGTTATATGGAACTGAGTGAATAAACCATTTCCTCCAACTTGCTTTTGGTCAAGGGTCTATCAGTAACAGAAAACTGTCAATAACATTATAGAATAGTTTGATTCTAGTGGAAGCTGGGTTCTTTTTTTTTCCCACTTGTTGGTCAGCTTGTCACAGGTTAGAGGTACTTGGCTAGAGGAAACCATTGAAAAAGAAATCTGCCATCAGATTGCCTTTAGGCCAAGTCTGTAGGGCATTTTCTTGATTAACGCTTGATGAGGGAGGGTCCAGCCCACTGAAGATTGTACCACCCCTGGGCAGGTGGCCTGGGTTATGTAAAGAATCTAAGGAAGTAATAGGGAGTAAGCAGTAAATTTGGAGTAAAGTCAGTAAAGGAGGGCTTTTCCTCCAATTTTTCCTTCCATTCCCGCCATGGCTCCCTCAATGGACTAACCTGGGGTGTATAAGACAAATAAGTCTTTTCTTTAAGTTGCTTTTGATCAGGTTTTATCACAGCAGCAGGAGCAGCAGTAACAAACCCTAACTAAAACCCAGATGGCTTCAATTATCATAATTAATATACAACAAAAATCCTTAGTTACTGAGTTCACTGGCTAGTCACGTCTGTGTGCTTTATGGGATGGACTCTGTTCTTCCAGCCTCACGCAATGCCAGATGTGAGATAGATACATTTCCAGTGATGACTATTCTAACCCAAATTCAGATCGAAACAGACCCAGCATCCAAGAAGGTGAGCTGCAGCCCACGAATCCTGGCACGCTTTGCCTATGAATTCCCTGTAATTAGCACTATCAGCAGTGGGTCCACTAAGTTATGTACCACTAACTCCTTTTATCACCCAGAACACTATCCCTCGGTCCACCCCCAGTTTGAACCGACATTCACTGAAGTACTAAAAGCTTTGCTTCACTAGACTCAGCTCTGGTTCACACCTGGCTGAACTGTTAGTGGCAGGACTGGCCTACTTTTCCACGGATCACAACTTTACACTGTGGATGCCAAGTCTACCTGTAGGCTGAACATTCCACAGGCTCATCCTCAGATCAGCCCCATCCAAGGTACCTTAACCTCTCTTCCCTTAGAACTCCCTGCTTGGGCCACTCAGGTTTCACGGGCTTCTTGAACCTATCCTTTTGCCCATTTTGGGTATTTGTCTTCAAACAGGTCGTGTCGGCAATGCACTATCTCCAAAGATGCATTGCATGTAGGGATATTAAATTGGAGAATATCCTTATTGACAATGCAGGAAACAAAGCTTTGTGACTTTGGAATGGCAGGAAAACACCATAATGCCCTGACAGGCAATATGTGAAGCATGGGAATTCCCCTACACGTACTGGTCACAGGATATTTTCCATATGAAGAAAAACCACAGCCCATGCTCATCACCCACACAAAGATAGCCATTCCCTATCACCTGTCAATGCCCTGTCATACCATCATTGCACAATTACTCTTGGTCCCCAGGCATAGGATAACAAAATGTGAGGTCATGGAAAGCAGTTGGCTGGGCCATGTGGAAGAAGCATGTATAGACACTATGAAATAGACACTATGGATCATAGACACTATGAAAACAATTGCCTATTCCTGTGAAGATATTTTGTCATCCCTAACACAAAGGAAATCAAATAATGTAACAGCAACTTTCCATATTCTGAAATACAAATTGACCTCTGAGGACAGCCATGATCACATAGAGACCCCTGGTTAAATTAGAAGCCCTGTTTGTGCTCTTCCCCCATTTCTCCCCTCGAAAAGGAGACCCAGTGAACAAGGCCTTTCCAAGTTTTAGAAGACGGGAAGAATCACTTTCAGGAGGAGGGTGTGGAAGGACAGGGCAAGAGATGCTGAAGCTATATCATGCTCAACAAATACTCCTGCCTGGGTCTGAGGCCCAGATAAGATGAAATTATCCCAGAAGGGGGTGTCCTGAGGGCTATTGTCATCCCCTGAGCTGCTGGGGACCTTGCAGTCAACATGAATTCTCTGGACAGCCTTGAGGTCATCTATCCTTATGCGATTCATCCCCGGATAGAACACCCACTATGTCTCTGAACATGGATTTCTCCTCAGACCCACCATCCAAGTGACCCAAGATGACTAATGACCAGGGCCAGTTTGGGCCCACAACATCTGGATACAGGCCATTCAGGGACTGCAAACTCATGAGCAAGCAAATTTCCCACACCCCGAGTATACAGTTCTTGTCTCTGGACTACACCATGGGGAGTCCTGGATCCTCACGAAAGATACAAAGAAAAGATTGGACAGTGCGTTTTATAAGAGACCCATTTGGTTTACCCACTCACATGTTCTCCTCTGTATTTCACTAATTAATGAACACAATTTGATATCAGGGATTAATAGGTTTAGGTTCAAAACCCACCCCAAACCATATTATCTCCACATAATGCACCACATATACATGGAGGTCTGTGTCAGTTCTTGCTAGGTATTCCATTCTCTAGTGAAAAACAACACCCCTCATCCAATCTATTCTCTCCCCTCTCTCACTTTCTCTACACACAAACACACACATGCTAATACACACACACACACACACACACACACACACACACACACACACACACACACACACACAATGAAAGGTGAGCCTAGTATCATCATGCCAAGACATGGTGGCATGAGGACAGACAAGGTGCTGAAGAAGGAGCCGAGAGTGAGTAAGGGCTATGTCTTGATCCTGCATCAACTGGAAGTAGTGTAAGACACTGAGCATGCCTTAAGCACATATGTGACCTAAGAGGCCACATCCAGGATGACACACTTCTTCTAACATGATCACACCTACTCCAACAGAGCCATGCATCTGCTACTAATTTTGGTATTGTAGGCAATCCTAGGTTCACATATATAGATTCATGCAATGGCCTCTATATGCCTTCATTCATGGTTACCCATGGTATGGCTGGTCTCAGTGGCTTTCTTTCATTGGGGAGGGAGAATCCATAATGCCTTTTTTTCTCTGCAGTGGCCACTGAAGACAAAACCTAGTAGCTGAAGCCACCAATTTCTGCTGAATGCTGAGGCTGGAACTTGGTCATCATTTTAAATTACCCCGTAACCAGCCTTCTGTTTTCCATAGATGCGTTCACTGCCTATACTAGGCTGTCCTATAATTTACTCTGTAGATAGGGCATGCTTTAAACTCAGAGTTCAACTAGCCTCTGCTTTACTAGAGTCAGGATTGAATTGTGACCATTACAACAGGTTCTAAGCTTTTAATTCCTAATCACAAGTATATATAACCTAACTATAAAAGTTTACACTATTATAGGTAACTATAATCTGTACTTAAATCTATATTACAATTTTTTAAAGATTTTTAGAGTCAGGGTTTCTCTGTGAGGCTTTGGAAGCTGTCCTGGCACTTGCTCTGGCGACTAGGCTGGCCTCGAATTCACAGAGATCTGCCTGCCTCTAATCCCAGCATTAGGAGGCAAAGGCCTGCATCACTGATGACTGGCGTACATTACCTTTTTTAATGAGCTATATAAACAATACATAAAGAGGAGGAATACATATAACAAAATTGATCTTATGTAGGGGATGTTGTAGCCACGCCTACTTAGGGGCTGCTTACAGGTGTGCCTGACCATGCCTGTGAGAGGGTGTGGTCAGGGTGATGTTGGGAAAGTTTAAGAGTGAGGGATGCTTACGTGGTGGCCCATGCTTTCGCTTTCACCTTTGGTTTGCTGTATGGACTGCTGCCCCGCCGGCTGGCTAGGTCACTCTGTAAGTAAGGCTTTTCCCTATTAAATTCCCTTATATTTTTATGTGGCTCCGTATTCGTAATTTCCCACATTATCTGCTTGTCGGAAGTGCTTGTCAGCACTCATACAAGATATGTTCCAGTTCCTGCTAAGTACATACACTATTAAAAAAACACTCAAACTGATGCTAATTAACACACAGCATGCTACCTTAATTATGATTTCTACTTGAAGGATCATTCCACAAACCCCTCAAGACCAGCCTAGCCAAAAGATCACCCTGACTCTAGTCAACAGCAAGATATCCCAAATAAATTCCAAGGTGGTCTAGTATTTATGTCCTAAAATAAAATAGACTTTCAGCCACACCTTGGTGGCTCATGCCTTTAATCCCAGCACCCTGGAGGCAGAGGCAGGCAGATCTCTGGGAGATTGAGGTCAGTCAGGTGTACAGAGTGAGTTCTAGGACAGTCTCCAAACCATAAAGAGAATCCCTGTCTCAGAAAACAAAAGCAAAGAAACAAAAACCAAACAAACAAACAA
Source organism: Cricetulus griseus (assembly GCF_003668045.3). NCBI lineage: Eukaryota > Metazoa > Chordata > Mammalia > Rodentia > Cricetidae > Cricetulus > Cricetulus griseus. Next base: position 257,062,302 of record NW_023276806.1, read on the forward strand.
ACAAAAGAAAACAAAATGTCTAATTGTGGTGGTTCATGCCTTTAAACCCATCATTCCTGAGGCAGACTCAGCCACATCTTTGTGAGTTCAAGACAATGATTTTCAATGGAACTCCAGGATATGCAGAGTTGATAACACAGAAAGACATCTTTAAAAAGTTTAAAAACCTAGAAGCAAAGGGAAAAGGAAACAGAAACCAGTGCAATGAAGACCAATTGCATTGAATATTTGCACCTTAATCTTATTGGGAAGAAATATGTATTTAGACATACACTGCAGTTTTCCATTGTCATTAAGGCCTGTAGGGAAGATTAAAGTCTCATATCTACAAATTAAATCAGGAAGCAAAGAGAGGGAATAAATGAGGAAAGACTCCTTAATCTCAAGGACAAGCCCGGTGATGGACTTCTGCCATTTTAATGGAAATTTTTTATTGTCAAAGTGATCACATCTCTAATGTACTTAAAGCCAGATATGAATGGCACACCACTGAGAGATTATTTTTCATAGATTTGCTGTGGATCAAGAGGAGGGAAATACCCCATCTATGAGGAACTAGAGGTGTTAAGACACACACCTTTAATCTGGGTCTTGAGCACGGAAGACACAACTTTACTATGCCTTTTGATGGATGACCATTTAAGGACATGGAAGGTAGTGGGTTTTGTTCATTTCCTCCTTGCTCTTGCCTGGTTAGCAAGTCCATCCCTTCACTGGAATTAGAGTCTATTTTTGGGGATTCCAGAATATACTGAAGATCAGCCAAGAAATCCAGCCTTGTGGACTGAGGACCTCCTGGATTTTTGCTGCCGTCTGTAAGTCATTCCAATAAATTCCAGAAAGGGGGGATTGAATTACTGCATAAGGTAATCTGTTGCTTAGCGAACTCTTGAGTAGTATCACCAAGACTCTACCAAATGATGTTCCCCATATAGGACAAAAACTGTGCTCAATTGCCCAAGACTGTAAAACATTGCTCATTCAAATTATCACAGTGGTTTAGTTAACATTATCTCAGGCATTATGAGCACTTGGTTTCCAGTAGCGACTGCTGCTTGGAAAGCTGTGGAAAACAGAGGGGGAGCTTCCTAGCAAGCAAGTCACTGGTGGACAGAGAAATTCTATGCAATGTCATCAGCCACTTAAACACCCAGCTCTATAAGGAATTCGATATTCCAGCCACATGACTTCTATGTCTGAGGGCATATAAACCCTTTCTCCCTAGAATTGATTCAATATTGGGACTTGATTACAAACTGGACAAAAATGACCAGGGCATTGTTATGGTAGAGAAGTAAAGACAACTATGTCAATTTGTACAAATCAACGATTGGTTGCTCCTTGTGAAATTTCAAGGATGCATTATGACTTATATGATATATAAGTCCATTTGTACAGTCTGCAACTGTGCCCTGTCTTAAACATTAAGATCAATGTCAGTTTTGGTTCTAGGGTTCATTTATGCCTGTATTTTTCCTTTCATCATTAATTATTTTCCAATATACATTTTTGGAAATTAAGTCTCTTAGTTCCCTTTGGATTCTTTTTTCTTATATTAAAACCTATTTTAGTATATATCACACATGCCCAATTTGATTATACCATTTATATGCCTGCCTGTAACTGTACTTTGATCATATTCTCCTGCACTATTTCAGTCTATCCAACATATCTTCGTGACTGATACTATGGCATTAACAGGTCAGCTCTCTACTTAATAAACCAACAACACAAAATACATCTCATTTCTGTTTGTGGACCTGCTTTGTGTCATGAAAACTACATGGAGTTCTAGCTACTCTCATTATAACAAAAGGGTTCATTAGTCACTGTGCTTAGTGTGGTCTCTTCCCCACAGTCTCCTTACATGCTATATTTACTTTGTTTACTTTCAAATGTTGTCCTATCCCAGGGTGAGGTCATTTTGATTGGGAATGAAGCAATCTGTAATGTGTTGCTGAGATGAACTTGATATATCAAGGATTATCATTAATGATTTTCTCAGTGTTTGAGGAAAGAATTTTTTACTTTATGTGCTTATTTGCCTGGGGTCTCAGTGTAAAACTGGCACAGGGATCAGTTTAGAGACATTCCTTTCCTTTCTATTTCAAGAAGTATATTCAGTAACGTTATTTGTTTTAGAAATTCTAGTGCTTCATCACAACCTTCTGACTGAGAAGAATGTTCAGAAGTTTTTCTTACATTTCCAGATCACACTGTTCACACTATAAAGAAAGTCAGGACAGGAACCAAAACAGAGCAAGTTCCTTGTTGCAGGACGTGATGCAGATGCCATGGAAGGGTCCTACTTACTGGTTTGACCAGTCTGTTTTAGTGTAGAACCCAGGAACACAAGTCCAAGAAGAGCACCACTCACATTGGGCAGGTTCTTCCTACATTGATTACTAATTGAGAAAATGCCTAACAGCCGTATCTCATGGAGGCATTTCCTCAAGTAAGGTCCATTCCTCTCTGATGACACTAGCTTGAGACAGATGGCACACAAATGCCTCCAGTACAGGGCTCCTTCTCCAAAGTTTTGATAGATTGAGGGAATCCGGAGGCATGGGTGCTACTTGGTTTGGAGCCATTTTCTTAAGAGCCACACTTGTTGCTTATACCTCATGTGCCTAAATGATTCTTTTATCTGATTTCAATTTTCACAGACATCTAGAAATTCCTTTCATTCAAATATCCTATGGTTTAATGGTTGATGTTTTAATGATGAAAACATAGAGACTCTAGTTTCTAATAAGGTTAGGAGTTTACCTTTGTTTTCCTATTATTTAATTTGTATTTTGTGCCTCTTGATCTATTGGGCCAGGGTGTTTTTCATTTTGATACATTCTTGACAATGACCTTCTCATTGTTTCTTTGAAACCAGTGTTTTCAATTATGTATATAGCAGGGATTCCAGATTTCACATTTACAATGACTTTGTATCTAGTGCTTTGAGGTGGGGTTCTTCTAATATTTGGATATAATTGAAGTCCATATTAAGTTGTTTGGGTTATCTCAATTTCATGATAGAAAATTCATACCACTAAACATCCATACTAAAATTGCTTTAATTTTTGTTTCCACATTGTTTTCTGTTGGGAACCAAATAGGTCCCTTATGGAATGTCTTGAGGTCCAGCCTCCAATTTCACTAAACAGGAGCAACTGGGAGCTCCAGCCCACTATTGTATTGCTAATTCGAGCAAGACTGCTCTAGTTTAGCATAGCTTCAGTATGGAATGTCTCCTTAGTTTGCGTCTCTACAGGACTAAGCATTTGAATAGGCCTGCACCTGGGCAGAGGTGCTAGGTGTGTAAGTAATAAGTGAGGACAGGGAGCTAGGTGCCAGCTAGGATAGAGGGGTGAACAGAAGGACCGAGATGGCCTCCTCGTAGCGATAGAAGCATGGCTAAGAAACAGCCAAGAAGATGCTAAATAAGAGACTCTAGTTTTACAGCATGGAGCTGAGAGCTCTCTAAAGATGACAAGATGCTTGGTTTTGGTCTTTATCACTGCTGGGTTGCTAGGAGTTTCCAAGCCCATGCTCCCCCACTCAGGCAGAACCTCGTTGTGGATTGCAGCAGAGACTGGCAGGGCTACTACAAAATGGTGCCCAACGTGGGGCCTGAGAGTGGGATAAAAAGCCATGGACACCATGATAGGAAAATAGGAAAACGTCAGCCAGCAGCTGACAAAAATAGGTAAAGCGGGTTATTTAACCCTTAAAGTAAGAGAAGGTGCACAAAGTAGATGTGCGACTGAAATGTCAGTCATATGATAAAATGGTAAAAATGTAATGCATTAAACTCCGGAGTGAGAAATGCAGGTAATTGTAAATATGAAACAGGAACATTAGCCAGATGGTAAAAAGTAGTAAGTTAGCCTTAAAAGTAAAAATGTATATAGTTAGAGAAATCAGGCAGGTAATTGTTACTTAGATGATTGCAAATTTGTTTACTTGGGTATAGTTTGATAGCTAGTAGAGCTGAAACAAAGCAAAAGCAAATATAGGAGATTTTAGAGTTTAAGAGTTTTAAAAGGATCCTTCCCACTTGCAAAAGCCACCACCATGACACAGTGTTTCAAGTTGCACAGGGGCTTGGGAAGATATAGGTGTGGCCTCGCATACACTCAGGCCCTCAGGAGATCTAGGAATGTAATGGAGAACAGAAAACTCCATGCCTACTAATGGGCGGCTGGATGGTAAAGAATATACAGGACAAATGATTGGGATGAGCAGGGAGAGAGAGTTAATAAGTACTAAGTTGGAGATGTCTTCACCTCCTTCCTTCATTTTAACTGGGAATATAGAAAGGCAAATACCCAATGGTAAAATTCAGCAAGAGCTAAGAGGCTTGAAAGCTTTAGCAAAATCGCTCTCACAGGAGATGGGAAATTTACAGGTTTCCTTGGATTAGAGAGAGAGAGAGGCTCAGGGGAATGTAAGCAAGATGAATGTGCCAATACCATTCAAACAGCTCAACGAACTACAAATGGCTTGTGTCCAGTATGGACCAACAGCAATTTTACCCAGAGGCTGATAGGGAATATTGCTGGAGAAGCCTACCCATAGGAAATTGAAAGCGGGTAACCAAGGCCTGCTGGTCAGGAGGAGGCTATTTGTTAGAGAGAGCTGGCAGGGACCTAGGGAGTTAGTTTAGAATTAGATTCTAGGCCTTGGTGGACATTATGCAAAAAATTAGAGACACAGGTGGTGGAACTTTGATTGTGAAACAGCTAGCTTATAAGAATGCTGGTACTGCATGCCAGACCAAGCTAAGGCCTCACAGAAAGGACTGACGTAGGTGAGTTCATTAAGAATTTTTTCAGACATGGACCTAGCTTACACTCAGGGATTAGCGATGATGGCTGCCTTACAAGAACTTCAGTAAAAGATATATTATTCCTACAGAGAAAGCAAGGCATAGGGAGGAAGAAATGCACAGAGCCTTTTAGAGGTTGCTTTGGACATAATCAGGAAGGGCACCAGGTCAGACAGAGTCCCAACAAAAGAGAAAATAGGGTATCAGGCTTGTGCCCAAAATACAGCCACATATTTTCTGTAAGGGGCCATGGGCCCAAAACTATGTGGCTTAAAGCCCACCTTTGTAAGCCTTTAATGACCTTGAAGTTTGCGGCTTAAAGCCCAACCCTGTGAGCCTCCTGTAACCCATAATTAGATACGGTTTGGCCACTCGGGACTGCTAACAACTGCTGTTCTGAGAAAAGGCCGTGGGGCCTTCCTGCTTGCTGTTTCGAGGATACCACAAGATGTTCCAGCTAATACTGCAAGAATGTTCCAGCCCAAGCAAATACCTGACATTCCTTCCTGCTATTCTCCCTGCTTGCCTAACATCCTCATTGCAGGGCTATTTAAGCCTGTCCCCTTGCTTCAGTAAATGAGACCTTGACACTGCATAGATGGACTCTTGTCATTTCTTGCGCCGCATGGTCTCCTTCCTTTCTCTCGCCCATGACTCTTTCAGGCAGCCCCCCCTTCGGACCCTGAATAACTGGACCCTCGGGATGGATCAATTGGCGCCTGAACAGTGACCCGAAGTATGGTCAGCTGTCGGACGGCGGACAGACAGCCCGGGACAAAGAGGATCCTGTGGACAGCTAAACTCATGCTCTCTTCAGGTGGAGGTAAGGTACCAATCATTGCCATCCAAATGCCATGGGTACTTCCATTAGTAAGGAGTTAAAATTCATAACAGAGTTCAAAATAGCACTCAGGGAGAAAGGAGTAAGAGTTAAAAAGAAAGATTTGGTTAGATTCTTTTGTTTCATTGATGAAGCCTGTCCTTGGCTAATTTTAACGGGGCCTGAAATTGCCCCACAAACATGGGAAAAGGTTGGAAAAGATTTAGGAAAGATGTATAATTTTGGACCCAACTAAGGTCCCCAAGGTCATTTTAAATTACTGATCTCTCTTAAGGGATGTCATTCAGGATAGGATGAAGACTTGCCTTTTGGCAACTGTAAACAATTTTCTTCAGAATTTAAAAGTCCCCTCTAAAAAGTAGTCAGATCAAGGATCCCCTTGCCCCTCTGTAGTCTTGGATATGCCTGAAGAACCTCCCTCAGCTTTAAAGGAGGCCGAAACCGGGCTTAAAATAAAACCTCAGCAGCCAATGCGCAATATTTATCCTTCCCTCGAGGACTTTGATGATGAGCCAGGAGACTCATTAGACCCCTCATTGGCCGCTGAATTAGAGGAGGAGGCAGCCAGATATGAAGGGGATCGCTATGACCCCGATAGATCCGGTCATCTGGCTTGCCTAAATATGGCTAGGCCACCCCTTTTGCAGCGGCCCCCACCGTATCTCCCACCCCCAATTTTTGTTCCACCCGACCCATCTCAGATTCCAAAGTGCAGTCACTGGCCTTACTAAAACCAAAGCCGCCCTTCAGGCGCAGATACAGGGTCTAAAACAGGTGGTTCAATTGCAATCGGAACTCTCCGACTTAACCTCTCAAGTCCAGGACCTCCAATTGGCCCTGGGGGAGGCCTATCATCCAAAAACCCAAAAAGCATCCCGGAAAAATGGCCTTTCCTGTTATGACCCGAGCTCAGACAGGAGATAAGGATACAGATACCACTTCTCTGTCTGGTGCTTCTAAGAGAGGATTAGGAAACAAACCAGACCCGGATGACAGTTCCGATCAATCAGGAGAAGAGGGGGTCAGCTCAAATGAGGAAGAGGATGAGGGAGAGGTTGAGACCCCCCCATCAAGTATTTAAAAAGATAAAGCTCAAACACCTTAAAGACCTCCATTCTGCAGTTAAAAACTATGGGCTTCAGGCCCCCTTCACAATGATAATCCTGGAAGGTTTAGCAGGGAATGGGTATTTGCTCCCTGCTGAATGGTCTTGAATAGTCCAATCAGTTCTTTCTAGGGGCCAATATTTAACTTGGAAAGCAGAATTTCAAGATAGAGCTGAGGCCCTGGCCAGACAAAATAGAAAATATCCTAGGAGGCAGGCCGCCTCCTGGACCTCAAAAAATAAGTGGACAGGGCAAATACTCAGGTGAAGAGAAAGAAAAGGGCCTCTCACCAGGCATTCTCTCTCAGACTGCGCAAGCGGCATTAGCTGCATGGAGGGCCGTCCCCTCGGCCTCCACGTTTACCACTCCCCTTACAAAAATAATCCAAGGTCCTCAGGAGCCCTATGCTTAGTTCCTGGGCCACCTACAAGAGACTGCTGAACGAATCCTGGGACCTGAGGAGGGAGAAGGAGCCCTGATTAAACAACTAGCCTTTGAGAACACTAATTCAGTCTGCAAAGCTGTTCTTAGAGGAAAGATGAGAGATATTACTGTACCTGGCATGATTAGGATTTGCAATGAAGTTGATGCCTTTGGCCATCAGCTGTCTAAGTCCATCGGCCTGGCTATAGGGGCGGTACTCAATGAACAAAAGGGACGCCCTAGAATTGGTGACAAGACATGCTTCTCATGTGGCCAGCATGGACATTTTGCAAGAGAATGTCCTACTAAACAAGGAGGCCCTTTCCCTGCCCCTAGGACAGCAAATAACAACCCTCCTGGCCGCTGCCCCCGTTGTAAGAAGGGCAGACATTGGGCTAATTAGTGCAAATCCAGGACTGACTTTATGGGAAACCCGCTGGCAGCTCCTCCTCTTGCTACTGCCCCCCACCGGGCCCTCACCCATTCAATTCACAGCAACAGCTGAGCCAGCACGAGAGAACTCCAAACCAGTCTTATGCAGAGCCACTCCGGGGAGTGCAGGACTGGACCTGTGTTCCACCTCCTCCCAGATTATAACACCCGAGGAAGGAACTATAATTATTGATACCGGAGTCTCTGGGGCCCCTCCCCCCGGCATGTTTTTTCTCATCTTGGGTAGAGCCTCTAGCTCATTAAAGGGCCTCTCCATTATTCCATCAGTGGTAGATGCCGATTATATTGGGGAGATAAAAATCTTGGCTACTGCCACTCAAGGCCTGCTCGCTGTTAAAACAGGAGAGCGGCTGGCTCAGGCTTTACCCTTACCATTAATGGGACAGTTTCCTCACCAGCAGGATTCCTGGGGAGCCTCGAGCCCTGGCTCATCCGATATTTATTGGGTCCAACAATTGACAGAGAAAAGGCCTCTAATGACATTATGGTTAGATGGAAAGAAATTCCAAGGCCTTTTAGATTCAGTAGCCGATGCCACAGTAATATCAACCAGATTTATTGTACTTACAGAGTTTACACCCACGGGGCTTTTATGGCAACAAAAGCAACCCCTTATGTGGATTCACCTTTCAGCCTCTCAACCCAAAATATTACCCAGCTATCTGTCCCTGGTCTGTCAACTCGTTTTTAAAGACCTGCGGTCAGCCACCTGATTCTTTGGTCGAGAACCGGAGATTACAGGTATACCCTATTCCAAAGAACAGATTGCCTGGTTACAAAACAAGGAGAACGACTGGGCCATATTAACCACTACTTACCAATGCCAGTTGGATACTAATTTGCCCAATGACCGGCTCCTCCAGTTCCTTCAGGTTACTCCCTTTGTTTTTTCCAAGAAATACGTGCTTTGAACCTCTCAAGGGAGCTGTTACAGTTTTTATAGATGGGTCTAACAATGGACAAGCAGGCCTCATTATTAATGGGCTCGCCTATTCCACCACCACCACCTCTAGATCTGCCCAACTTGTAGAGCTAACGGGTGCCTTGGAGGCTTTTAAGAGAATCCCTCAGCCTTTCAATCTCTATACTGATAGCCATTATGTTGCTAGGGCCTTACAAATTCTAGAGACTGTTCCTATTATCACACCAACAACTCCCACCTTCCAGCTTTTTCCTGAAATTCAGGCCCAGATTAGGAAACGTCAAAGTCCATTTTCTGTGGGGCATATCTGAGCTCACTCTGGATTGCCTGGTCCATTAACAGAAGGGAATGATAAGGCTGACCAGGCCACTAAAATAGCCATGGCCTCTTTTATCCAGGACCCTATACATGCAGCTCCACAAGCTCATTCTGTCCATCACCTAAATGCTCAGTCCCTAAGACTTAAATATAAGATCACTAGAGAACAGGCTAGACAAATTGTAAAGAGCTGTAAAGGCTGTGTAACCTTCCTCCCAGAGCCTCATTTTGGGGTTAATCCTCGAGGTCTTGTCCCCGGAGAACTTTGGCAAATGGATGTCACCCATGTTCCTTCTTTTGGCAGACTAAAATTTGTTCATGTCACCATAGATACATTCAGTGGGTTTATGCATGCTTCTGCCCACTCCTGAGAAGCCACTGAGGAAGTTATAGCCCATATGTTTTCAGCCCTCTCAATGTTAGGACAATCCAAGGCTGTTAAGACTGACAATGGACCAGGTTACACCAGCCATAGGCTTAAACAATTTTGTTCCCAGATGCAGATAAAGCACATAACTGGCATCCCTTATAATCCTCAAGGACAGGGCATTGTCGAACGTGCCAATCAGACACTTAAACATACAATTACCAAACTTTCCACGCAAGAAACCCTATATCCTCATGGAGGCAATGCAAAGATTCTTTTAGTCCATGCCCTGTTTTAAATTTTCTATCTTTGGATGAAAAGGGCTGCTCAGCCGCAGAACGCCTCTGGCACCCCTCTACTGCCTTCAGTTATGCACAAGTACTTTGGAAAGATCCCATCTTGGGAAAATGGCAGGGACCTGACCCAGTCCTCATTTGGGGAAAAGTACATGCCTGTATCTATGACACACAGGCTCAAGATGCCAGATGGCTCCCTGATCGGTTAATAAAATCTTAACTCACCCAGGGATATCCCTGAGAAATCTACCACATCTGTTTAATTTCAGAAAGGGGAGAATATAAAAGAAAAAGGATGGCGCTGTGGTATTTCACGATCCTGTGCTGTATAATCTAGCCCACCGACGGCTCCAACTATCAGCTCTTCAATTTCACCTGGATAATCAACCAAGCTGGTGATGTAGCTAATTCCTCCTCCCGTATAGGGATTACACCCAAATATGATCTCCTGATTATAGATCTTTGTGCCTTGGCCATGGGAGCCGGTGATGAATGGGGAACCCCAGATACTTACATGCCAAGTTAGGCCTGTTGATAGCCCCCTCTATGTAAAAACCCCTAATTGCGCTAATAAGTTTTCTAGAACTTATCTTACTATGGCCCCCGTATATGTTTGCTCTGGCAACCATAGAGATAGATCACTGGGCTCCAAATGTGGCTCTGAACAGGATTTCTTTTGTGCTTCTTGGTCATGTGAGACCACTGGAGATACATATTGGAAACCCTCATCCAATTGGGACTATATTACTGTTAAGAGATTGGAACCCCCCCCTAAAAACTAGTTTCTGAGTCACACCCCTCCTGTGCCCATAATTATTGTTCCCCCTCCCTTTTTGATAGTCGCTGTGCCCATCAATGGTGTAATCATGTGCAAATTAGCTTTACTGAACCAGGCAAAAGGACCGACTGGAAGGGCAGAGGTTATAAATGGGGTCTCCGTCTATACATTGCTGGCAGAGATATCGGACTTACATTAAAAATTAGGTTGGATAGGAAACACCCCACCATCCCTACCGTAGCTGTTGGGCCTAACCCTGAGCTAAATGGTGCAGGGTTGTTACCTCGAGCTCCCCCCTCATTTGCTATAACCTTTGCCCCAAGCCCTAAATTATCCAGCTCAACAGTTTTCCAAGCTATGCTACCCCCCTTCCCGCCCACCCTCCTCGGCACAGGTTATCTTATCCTTAGTTAACGCCTCTGCCATGACTCTCCAGTCCCTTAATGACTCCAATTACCAGGAATGCTGGATATGCTTTTCTCCCATACCACCCTTTTATGAAGGTATTGCAGAATTTAACAATCTCACTTTTACTAATGACACCAACCAATTGAGATGGTCCCCCAGTAAGCAGGGACTCACCCTCACTCATATCTCAGGTCTCGGTACTTGTATTTTAGGACCCCGTATGCTGCTTCCAACTCCCTTACAATCCATTTGTAATGAGACATTATTACTCAAACTTTCTTTTATGTGGCTGCTCCCCAACCGATCTACCTTGCTTTCTCTCAGGGACTCACCACTTTATTTCCACCTCTCAGTTTCTAGAGAATAAAGATTATTGTGTTTTGGTACAACTTTTGCCCTGCCTAATGGTACATGCCCCGGAGGAGCTGCTCCCTAGCTGGGAAGAAAGGCCCCGTCAAAAGAGAGAGCCCATTTCAGCCATCACCTTAGCTGTTGTACTGGGCGGCTTAGGGGCAGCTGGAGCTGGGACAGGAATAGCTTCCCTAATAACTTCGAAACAGCAATATGCACATTTGACTCAACTGTCCCAAGCAGTAGATAAAGATATAAAAGAACTACAAGCAAGACTCAAAAATCTAAAGGACTCTCTGGTCTCCCTGTCAGAAGTGGTACTGCAAAACAGGAGAGGACTGGATTTAATTTTCCTCAAAGAAGGCAGACTCTGTGCAGCTCTCAAAGAAGAGTGCTGTTTTTACAAAGATAAAACTGGGTTAGTACAAGATAGTATAGAAAAAATAAAGAAAAATCTGGAGGATAGAAAGAAAAAGAGAGCAACAAGAGTCCGGGTATAAAAATTGCTACCATCTTTGCTACCATCCCTCCTGGACCTCTTATAGGATTATTGCTGCTGATTTCTATTGGCCCATGGGCCTTCCAAAAAAATGACTTGCTTTATAAAAAGTCAAATAGATTCATCCCTTTCCAAAGATTTTGTTTCCATTTAGTATCACCGTCTCCAGACCTGGGATCCAGACAATGGACAGCATGTTGAGCAGTGCGAGCTAAGCGACCCCTTGGTCCATCAAGAGAGGCTTAATTTTTCTAAACTGTTAAAGGTCTAGTCACAGGCTTTAGAGCCAAACTTGCCATCCCTAGGCATGCAACACTGGTAGCCCCGGGTACAAATGGCTGCCTCAACAACGGGCAACTTCCTTCCCTCCTGGACTAACATAAGACATGGGACCCCTGGATGGCGGGTTTTTATCACCCAAAGACAGGTAAAGTCAGTGAGGTGGCAAGGTCGAACTAACCTAAGACAGAGATGGTCATGAACAAAGACCCCCTAAGAATGCTACCTGTGGCCTAGTCCTCACCTCCCTCCTTTGTTAAGGAAAAAATAAGGGGGAGATATAAGGGGCCATGGGCCCAAAACTATGTGGCTTAATGCCCACCTTTGTAAGCCTTTAAGTGGTCTTTATCGCTGCTGGGTTGCTAGGAGTTTCCAAGCCCACACTCCCCCACTCAGGCAGAACCTCAGGGCTGTTGTGGCTTGGAGCTGATACTAGCAGGGCTCTGACAGTTTTCCCCAGGAACTGGAAGAAGATAAATTGGTTGAAATTGAGGAAAACATCATGGCCTGCCCCTTGAGGACATCCTTGAAAAGGATTTTAGAATCTTAAAATCTCTAGGCTGTGGTTCAATTGGGGAAGTGAAGCTTGCCTGCCACCTTCCTACTAATACAGAGGTTGCTGTCAAGGTGCTTGAGAAAAATCACAATGCTGTGGCTGACAACATCTCTGAAGTAGATATCCTTCAGGCTTTAAAACACAGAAACATAGTTCGATTTTTCATGTCATTGACACGCTGATAAAGACTTATGTGGTCATGGAGTATGTTGCAGGAAAGGATCTAGACATGTTCCTCAGGGACATAAACTGTGTTAAGGAGGAAGAAGCTAGACTAATATTCAAACAGGTTGTGTCAGCAGTGCACTATCTCCAAAGATGCATTGCACATAGGGATATTAAATTGGAGAATATCCTTATTGACAATGCAGGAAACAAAGCTTTGTGACTTTGGAATGGCAACTCAGCTAGCAGAGGGGCAGATGTTGCAGGAGGTCTGTGGCACCTTGTTCTATATGGTTCCAGAAATCTTGGCAGGAAAACACCATGATGCCCTGACAGGCAATATGTGAAGCATGGGAATTCCCCTACACGTACTGGTCACAGGATATTTTCCATATGAAGAAACCACAGGCCATGCTTTGTACAGTCTCATCACCCACACAAAGTTAGCCATTCCCTATCACCTGTCAATGACCTGTCATACCATTATTCAACAATTACTCTTGGTCCCCAGGCATAGGATAACAAAATGTGAGGTCTTGGGAAGCAGTTGGCTGGGCCATGTGGAAGAAGCATGTATAGACACTATGAAATAGACACTATGGATCATAGACACTATGAAAACAATTGCCTGTTCCTGTGAAGATATTTTGTCATCCCTAACACAAAGGAAATCAAATAATGTAACAGCAACTTTCCATATTCTGAAATACAAATTGACCAGTGAGGACAGCCATGATCACATGGAGACCCCTGGTTAATCAGAAGCCCTGTTTGTGCTCTTCCCCCATTTCTCCCCTCGAAAAGGAGACCCAGTGAACCAGCCTTTCCATGTTTTAGAAGACGGGAAGAATCACTTTCAGGAGGATGGTGTGGAAGGACGGGGCAAGAGATGCTGAAGCTATATCATGCTCAACAAATACTCCTGCCTGGGTCTGAGGCCCAGATAAGATGAAATTATGCCAGAAAGGGGTGTCCTGAGTGCTAGTGTCATCCACAGAGCTGCTGGGGACCTTGCAGTCAACATGAATTCTCTGGACAGCCTTGAGGTCATCTATCCTTATGCGATTCATCCCTGGATAGAACATCCACTATGTCTCTGAACATGGATTTCTCCTCAGATCCACCATCCAAGTGACCCAAGATGACCAGGGCCAGTTTGGGCCTACAACATCTGGATACAGGCCATTCAGGGACTGGAAACTCATGAGCAAGCAAATTTCCCACATCCCGAGGACACAGTTCTTGTCTCTGGACTACACCAAGGGGAGTCCTAGATCTTCATGAAAGATACAAAGAAAAGATTGGACAGTGCGTTTTATAAGAGACCCATTTGGTTTACCCAGTCACATGTTCTCCTCTTTGTATTTCACTAATTAATGAACACAATTTGATATCAGGGATTAATAGGTTTAGGTTCAAAACCCACCCAGAACCATATTATCTGCACATAATGCACCATATATACATGGAGGTCTGTGTCAGTTCTTGCTAGGTATTCCATTCTCTAGTGAAAAGCAACACCCCTCATCCAATCTATCCTCTCCCCTCTCTTACTTTCTCTACACAGAAACACACACATGCTAATACACACACACACACACACACACACACACACACACACACACACACACACACAATGTTAGGTGAGCCTAGTATCATCATGCCAAGACATGGTGGCATGAGGACAGACAAGGTGCTGAAGAAGGAGCCGAGAGTGAGTAAGGGCTATGTCTTAATCCTGCATCAACTGGAAGTAGTGTAAGACACTGAGCATGCCTTAAGCACATATGTGACCTAAGAGGCCACATCCAGAATGACACACTTCTTCCAACATGATCACACCTACTCCAACAAAGCCATGCATCTGCTACTAATTTTGGTATTGTAGGCAATCCTAGGTTCACATACATAGATTCATGCAATGGCCTCTATATGCCTTCATTCATGGTTACCCATGGCATGCCTTGTCTCAGTGGCTTTCTTTCATTGGGGAGGGAGAATCCATAATGCCTTTTTTTCTCTGCAGTGGCCACTGAAGACAAAACCTAGTAGCTGAAGCCACCAATTTCTGCTGAATGCTGAGGCTGGAACTTGGCCCTCATTTTAAATTACCCCGTAACCAGCCTTCTGTTTTCCATAGATGCGTTCACTGCCTATACTAGGCTGTCCTATAATTTACTCTGTAGATAGGGCATGCTTTAAACTCATGCTTTAAACTCAGAGTTCAACTAGCCTCTGCTTTACTAGAGTCAGGATTGAATTGTGACCATTACAACAGGTTCTAAGCTTTTAATTCCTAATCACAAGTATATATAACCTAACTATAAAAGTTTACACTATTATAGGTAACTATAATCTGTACTTAAATCTATATTACAATTTTTTAAAGATTTTTAGAGTCAGGGTTTCTCTGTGAGGCTTTGGAAGCTGTCCTGGCACTTGCTCTGGCGACTAGGCTGGCCTCGAATTCACAGAGATCTGCCTGCCTCTAATCCCAGCATCATGAGGCAAAGGCCTGCATCACTGATGACTGGCATACATTAACTTTTTTAATGAGCTATATAAACAATACATAAAGAGGAGACCTACATATAACAAAATTGATCTTATGTAGGGGATGTTGTAGCCACGCCTACTTAGGGGCTGGTTACAGGTGTGCCTGACCATGCCTGTGAGAGGGTGTGGTCAGGGTGATGTTGGGAAAGTTTAAGAGTGAGGGATGCTTACGTGGTGGCCCATGCTTTCTCTTTCACCTTTGGCTTGCTGTATGTTCTGCTGCCCCGCCAGCTGGCTAGGTCACTCTGTAGGTAAGGCTTTTCCCTATTAAATTCCCTTATATTTTTATGTGGCTCCGTATTTGTAATTTCCCACATTATCTGCTTGTCAGAAGTGGGATCTTGTCCCAACAGGATGGCAGACTAGGCTGGGAAAGAGCTTCCTGTCTCCACAGGTGCTCCCGGCTCTCAGCTGGCCTGCTGCACCACACATGCACGTCCCTGCTGCCACTGAGCCACTCAGAACCGTCCACCCAGCTAGGAGACTTCCACAGACCTCCCTGTGTTACTTTCACAGTTTCTAGCTGCATGAGGTCTCTCGAGTAGGTGTCCGCTTTCAGCAGGGTCTGAGGCTTCCCCTGGTCACAGTAGCTGTAAAGCTGCATCTCTTTCAGTGGTTGAGGGTGCAAGGCTGTACACTCCCAGCTAAACTAAAGCACAGCCACCTGTGTGATCTCAGCTCTACCGCTGCTGCTGTGTTGCCTGACCGATGCCTGTCAAAAGCCGTGAGGACTAACTGTACACATGTGCCACCTGCTGGTCAAAGGTAGTTACTGCTTCTGGAGTAGAAATCAGGTAAAATCATGGCAGAATATTTATCATTTGCTAACATTGGTAATATTTTTGCTTATTACATGAATTCAATGTTTGAGGAGGTTGCTAATCAGCCAGTCACTGGCCTATATGCCATAATGACAGCTAGCTTGCTGGTACAAATTATATTACCAGCCAGAGGACTCAGGAATAGGGACAAGGATAACCTCACCACCGACTTACAGGAAATAACAGCTTTATGCAATGAAGTTTTGGAAAACAGATTAGCTCAGACCACAATTGTGCAGTAAGTGGAACAGAAATTGGATGATAAGCTTGGCTCTGTGTCCAATACGATAAACACAGAGCCGTCTGTTACCCAAGATGAGATGCAGCATATTTATGATAAGATAAACACAGAGAGATCCTCCATGTCTGAGGCCTTAGAGGCTAGGCTGTCAGAAGACTGTGACAAGCTAAAGATATCTGTAGCCAGCTAGAAACTCAGATAGGCACTGTTACCCAGAAACTAGATGCAAAGGTGCAAAATACCCAGGATAGGGTTGAAGGATTGGACAAGGCCATTCAATCAATTATTGAAGCATCCAAGGTAGCAGATCACAAATTTGAGTCTAGATTAGAATGTTTGGAAGATAATTTACAGTACAGGGCTGACAATACATAGGTCCATATGGTCAATTGCTGAGGACTCAAAGTCAGCAAATCATGAACTTTAATCTAGACTCCAATATCTAGAGGGCAGTTTCCATACCATCCAGATGCTGCCTAAGGATGATTGTGTTAAAAACCTAGAAAAATGTGTAGAGGAGCAGTTAGAGCAATTTACAGATTGACTAACATGCTTGGAATCTTTTATGATTAAGGAGATTGAAACTTTTCATTAGGATATCATTACTAGGCTTAAAGATCATTGGGATGCCTCAGAGGCAGAAACACTCCAATCCGAGGCACCTACTCCACCCAGGTATCATGACTATTCCTCTAAGGTTGTTACTCAAACACCATTAGTGTACCCAGCTACCATGGTAGAAAAGCCAGCTTCTAAGAAACACCTCATGGACAGATGGCTTATGAATGGCAACCTATATAGCTGAAGGATGTTAAGAATATTAAGGAATCAGTTTCTCATATGGTCTCCATAGCCCATATGTAAAACAGCCATTACATTCATGGGCAACCTTTAACAGGGCAACACCCACAGATTGGGAACAATTGGTAGCAGCTGTACTTGAGAATTCATTCCAAATCCAGTGGAAGGCATTGGTCAGGGAAGAGAAGCTCCTTGAGTGTCAAGGCATAAAGGAAGGTTATGAAGCCCCCCTAGATAAGATTTTTGGTGAGGGTATTTTTGCTAACCCACAGGCTCAGGCTGAATATGATGACCATATACTGTCCCTATGCAGGATAGCAGCATTAAACGCCTGGGATAAGGTTTGTGAACCAGGAGAACACCTAGAAGCTTATACCAGAATAGAACAGGAACCTACAGAACAGTTCCAGGACTTCTTACAAAGGTTAACCAGGGCAGTAGAATTACAAGTAACAGATCCAGCAGCCAGACATTCTATTGTATATACAACAGCTTATGAAAATGCAAATCCAATACACAAAAGAATACTTTTGCCTTTAAAGATCAGATCAGCTCCACTAGAAGAATGGGTTTTGCATGCAGCCAACATTGACTATCATGTGCAAGATACTGGAGCTTGGGTAGGAGAAGCCATCTCCAAAGGTTTAAAATGGCAACAGGAGATTGAAAGTTCTAGAGGGGAGGATGCAAAGGCTTGGGAAGAAGAAGCAACGTACAGAGGTCTACATAGGTACCAAGAGGCCAGATGATATTACTACTATGAACCAGGACCTTGGGAAGGAAGAGTCTTCCCCAGGAGACCACGGAGGTGCCTGGAACCTAGATGTTTCAGCTGTGGTAGAATGGGACATATTAAGAGAAGTTGTAGACAAAGGAATTCTAACACAGCCTCATATGGAAGGTCACTTCCTTCTGGATTGTGTAGAAGATGTGGTAAGGGCAGACACTGGGACCAATGAATGTAGATCGACCAGGGACATGCAAGGAAACCCGTAAAGGCTAGGAAACCCTGAGAGGGGCCTCAAGAAGTCCCCCACACTGAGAAAGTTCTGGTTGTTCCCAGTAGCAGTGGAAGACAATCTCTCACAGGACAAATAGATAATTCTTTGCCTCTTGTGAAAAATGATATTGCTGTAGATGGTAGTTTGAATAGTGATGAAGAATCAAATGTGACTGGACAAAATAAGAAACGCATATTTTGGCAAACTTCTATTAATGATAAAAGACCAGTTGAAAGTGAAAATTAATAGATATTACTGGCTTGGGAGACACTGGGGCAGATGTGACTATTATTACCCAAAAGTCTTGGCCTAAGAAATGACCTTTTAAGAGGCAAGTGTATGATTTTTAGGAATTGGAACTCTAGGTTTTGACAGAGTGTTAACTCAGTGGTCTGCATTGGACAGGAAGGACAGAAAGGGAGAGTGAAATCATCCGTGGCAGAAATAGCTATAAATCTCTGAGGTCGCTATCTCTTACAGCAATGGAAAACTCAAATTAACATACATGCAGTGTCAGATACGAATTATGTACAATCGCTGGATAGTAGAAAAGACCTGGTAAGACGCTATGGAAACGATCACCAACCATCTAGGCTGTACAGAAACTAAATACAAATGATAGACCTTCAGAGGAACCAAAGGCCCTGCCATTAAAATGTCTTATAGATGAACCTGTCTGGATAGGACAATGGCCTTTGACCTCTGAGAAGCTAGAGGCTCTAGAAGAATTAGTACAGGAACAGCTAGATGCTGGATATAGAGGAATCTCCCAGTCCTTGGAATTCTCCTGTATTTGTTATAAAAAAGAAGTCAGTTAACTGGAGATTGCTGACAGACCTGAGAGCCATAAATAAGGTAATTCAACCAATGGGGTCTCTGCAGCCTGGAATGCCATTGCCTTCCTTAATACCTAAAGGATGGCCAATCATAGTCATTGATATGAAAGCCTTTTTTCACAATACAGTTACAGGAAATGATAGAGAAAAATTTGCATTTACTATACCAACTCTTAATTCACAGCCAGTTAGGAGATATCAGTGGAGTGTTTTGTCACAAGGAATGTTAAATAGTCCTACTTTGTGTCAGCACTTTGTACAGCAATCTTTGGAAATAATTCATAAGAAATTTTCACATCTATTGTTTATCATTACATGGATGACATTCTTTTATCAGATTCTAACAAGGAAACTTTGGAACGTATGTTTGAAATGGTGAAGGAAGTTCTGCCTCATTGGGGGTTACAGATTGCCCCAGAAAAGATACAAAGAGGAGATTCTATTAACTATTTAGGTTACAAGATAGACTTACAAAGAATCAAACCTCAAAAGGTACAAATTAGGAGAGATCATTATCAAACTCTTAATTCTCTTCAGAAATTATTAGGGGAAATTTCTCAATTTACAGAGACCGGAGACGGATTATTGGGGTAGAAGGACATGACTTAAAGCATTTAAAAATGGCCCTTAAATGTGATAAGGACCTAAACAGTCCTAGAATATTATCTGCTAAGGCAGAAAAAGAGTTACAATGGGTAGAAAACAGAATATTGGATGCAGATGTAGATCGCATAAACCTTGATTTAGACTGTATTCTGGTTATCTTGCCATCCAGAGAATACCCTTCTGGAATTTTGATGCAGAGGGAAGACACCATATTGGAGTGGATATTTCTGCCACATAAACAGAATAAATATTTAAAGACATATACAGAAAAGATTTCTGATTTGATTCTAAAGGGCAAATTAAGACTTCAACTGACTGGAAAAGATCCAGCAGAAATTATAGTACCTTTAACTAATGAAGAAATTTCC